>NC_069384.1:118826375-119126750 GCF_027475565.1 Acinonyx jubatus
AAACAATCAATCCGATGAGAATTTTTAAAAACCGTATCGAGTCATATTCAAGCACCAGAGCTGCAAATACTCAAGTTTCTAAAGAACACCAACCAAGAAAATGGAAGTTCATAATTCCACTCTCCCCCCAAAAAGACAACCTTCCACTCATTAAACTATCCACCTTATATTTTAAGATAAAGTTACAATCATAACATAATAAAGTTTCACTCTAAAAATGGCAAACCATGAAGAACATAATTTTCAAGGTTTGTGTTTTGTTTGGAATGTTTTACCATATTGAAACCTTACATATTTTCAGATACCATCAAAAGAATGTACACATGGGGCGCCCCAGTCAGTTAAGCATCCGACTTTGGCTCAGGTCATGATCTCACCCTTCACAAGTTCAAGCCCCATGTAGGGCTCTGTGCTGACAGCTCAGAGCCTGGAGCCTCCTTGGGATTCTGTCTCCCTCTCTCTCTGCCCCTCCCTGGCTCGCATGTGTACTCTCTCTCTCAAAAAGAGTGTTAAAAAAAAAAAAAAAAGGAACACAGACAGTAATAAATATCTAAGGGCCACAAGCCTTGAATGTAACCTCATTTTACTCATTTCTTAGAAGCAAAATACGTTTGGGGCACCTGGGAGGCTCAGTTGGTTAAGTGTCGAACTCTTGATTTCGGCTCAGGTCATGACTTCACTGTTTTGTGAGTTGTGAGTTCGAGCCTACATCAGGCTCTGCTCTGACAGTGTGGACACTTGCTTGGGACTCTCTCTCCCCATCTCTCTCTCTCTAGCCCTCCACCACTCATGTGGTCTCTGTCTCTCTCAAAATAAATAAATAAATTTTTTAAAAAATTAAAGAAAAAAAAGAAGTTTAAAAAAAAAGAAGTAAAATACTTTTGTTAATCAGCAATTCTAACAGTTTTCTAAACAATTCAGCAGTAAACGTCGAAGGAAGCCAAGGAAGTCCAAGGAAGTATGCTCTACCTGCTCAATTTACCTAAGCCAATTTTTTACACTATGGAAAAAAAAAAAAAAAAAAAAACCTGTCAAGAGGAAAATAAAAGGGTGCATAATTGCACTATATTAGCAAGTGTAACCAGCACAGGAAATGCAGAAGGAAAGAAAATACCGCATTCTCCGCCTATCCTCATTTTGCTGAACAAGCAAACAAAATCCTTAAAATCAAAATAATACACTAATTTTTGTAAAGTCCAAGGAAATGCGTCTAACAATTTTTCTAAGGAAACGATTATGGTCTCTCCTCCCAAAATCAAGCTACAACATGGCACCAACACCCCTCTCCTTTAAAGCAGTATTTTCATCTGGTGATAAACAGAAATAAATGCATAGGAAACAATTAAGATACATCAAAAAATTTGCCATCAAAATCCTGCATATCGTACATTTTAATTTATTTATTGAAGTACAATTGACATGCATCATGTTATTTTCAGATATACAACTTAATAACCACAATAAGCCTAGTTAACATGTTACCATGCATAATTTTTCTTGTAATGAGAACTTTCAAGATCTAGTCTCTTAGAAACTTTCAAATATGCAATACAGTATTATTAACCATAGTCACCATGCTGTACATTCTGTTCCCTTGTACATATTTGAATTAACACTCTCCTCGATGTGTAGAAACATGATTAACAGGCATCCTGAACTATATCAATGGGAATTTAACTACCAAAGAATGAGCAAGAAACAGAAGAAGCTGTACGTTCCATCTGTACTATAGAATGGGTCACTCATCTGCTCTGCCAGAGGAAGGAAAACCAAACCACAGAGATCAAGACTAGAAATTCCAAATACTATAGTATTAGCCAAAATGATCTGATACTCTCTCCAATAAATTCAGCACTTGTGTGAGAAATAGAAAGCAGCAATCTGGGCATCATTATATGATAGTTGATGACTTAGATTCTAAAATCTTAGGATTCGAATTTATACGACATTTTGAAAAGCAAGTACTTTCTATTTCCTCTAAGGACAAAAAGGAGAGGGAAAAAAGGAACTAAGGTTTATTATGTACTTTATTGACAGTAATTCACTTAATCCTTACATCAACACCGTAAAAAATAGATTTACATCCATATTACAAATGAGAAAAATGAAGTGCAAGAGTTTAAGCAATTTGCCTTAATAAGACAAATACAATTAATTACCAAGTCATGATTTGAACCCAAAGGTCTTTTGCTTGTCATCAAAATCCATAATCTTTAACTGCATCGTACAGCCCTCCATACTAATGGGAAAAATTACACCGATATCCTTTGAGTCCTGAGATACCCTGATTCCTTTCACAGACATTGGTAGAGAATCTCGTAATAGCATGAACTGATGATAACCTAAAGCAACATATAAACTGAAAAGATATTACTGGAAGATCCAACAATTTACTTATAGAAACAGCTACTCCCTCACAATCATGAGAAGTACTATTTTAGGAGGAAGCCTGAACATACACATTAAAATGTTTTCAATGTATCCAAAACCTCAAATAGAAGATACTTAAAATATGACTTTGAAAACAAACTAAAATCATGAAGCTTATGCTCGAACTATCCCAATAGTTCCCTAACAGCAGGCCTGTTTTTGTGAATCTGTTAGGTGGCCCAGTGATGTACCCAACTATTCCCCTCCACACCGACAGGAAACGTACAGGGGAAGGAAGAAACCGACAAGGAGTAAAAGTGGGATGTAAAACAGCCAAAACTGGTCCTCTAACCATAGTTTCTACAAAATTAAAGGCTGACTGTTAAAGCCATTACTAGTTACGAGCTAATTACAAAACATATCCACAAAATGGCACAAAGATTCTATTTATCAGAAACTGATAAAGCAGGTATAAAATGTGCTGGTTATGTTTCTCAGAACTAAGGCTCGCCCCGTCTACCGTAAATTTAATTTCCTAACAACCAACTTATAATCATACACGTCTGCAAGATAGAACAGTCCCTAGAACCTTTAAGTGTTGTTACACAACTTATTGCATTGGCATCAAAAGCTTAAGAACTACTTCAGGCAGTACTTACTACTTTTAATATCGTGTTAGACTTGAGAAACTCAAAGCAAAAAAAACAATCAGTGATCGGCCCAAGACGGGAACTAAGACCTGATGCTAACCACCACCTAACTGCTGCTAAACTACTTGTACAGCTCAATGGTTTCACAGTATGTGCACACGTTTCCCTGTTAACTCAAAATCAAGTTAATAGTCTAAAGTGGCTTCCAAGTCTATGGAAGGGGGAACACACAACATGGAGATGCAGGGGATCCCGAGCTCTTGAAAGTGAACCCTCAAAAGGAGCGCTCATTTTATACTTCCTCGTAAGCGATACAAGACCACGTGTAGAGCGTAGCATTAACCTTGGTGAGGCAGCTCTGCAAAGGAGAACTGCTCCCGCCTCTGCACTTCCCACCCCGCGTCCTTCCACCATTGGTCCTCCCCTCACAACTTGCAGCCCTAGATGTTATTTATTCCCTGGAGAGGGTTTGAGGTAAACTGAAGGAAGCCGGAAGCGTGTGAAATCTAGGACCAAAGAACCGAGGACAGAGAGGAAAACACTTAAGCACCGGGAAGAGATTCCCGCCTCTCCCAGGTGCTGTCCGGTGGCCTTAGAGCGCCACAAACAGGGATACAGGGGCGCTTTTTCACGGCTTCAGACCTCAGTTTAAATCCCGGATTTCCCTCCAGTGCCAAACGCAGGCCGAACTACTCACGCCACCCGCCGTGGGCCCGCCAGCCTCCAACCAAATCCAGGCTAGGACTAAGAGGAGACACCAGGCCTCTCAACCTGCGCACCACAGTGCGTCGGCGCCCGGGCCTACCGTAGTGACCAGAACGCGGACTCCCACCCCAATCTCCTCCCGCTGGCCAGAAGAGTCTGTAGGCCCCAGATGACAGTGATAAACTCACTGACTTATGAAGTCCTCTAAGAAATTACCTTCGAACTGGCCTTCTGAGATCCGCCTGGCGTTTTGTCCGCCATCTTGAGTTTTGCCCCTCCTTCGGCGGCCGCAGCAGCACGGGCGAGTCGAACGCCGAAACAGCGGATCTCAGCGGAGCCCGCCAGAGGCGCCTTCAAGGCTGAATAGTCGACTGCCGAGATAGGGAATTCGGGCGGAGCTGTGCCACCTGACTTCCGGTGTCAGTAATTTCCCCGGCCCCGTCCACCCCGCTGAATTTTGTGAGTTTCGGTTGCCTGTTGTATATCGCGGTCCAGGAATTTAGAGAATCTCCTTTTTTTAACTTTCAGGGCTGGCTGATACTTCATTTGTCTTACAGGCGCCAGCCCTTAGTAGGTGCGAGCCAGTTGAATTTCGTGGGTGAGGAGGGAACGGCTCCTTAAAGAAGATGTGCACTGGTCAGCTAGGGAGCTAACTGGGGGGCCAGGGGGATCTCGCATTCCTTGGCCAAAGACGGTGTTTGCGCCACCTCTGGAGTTTACACCACAGTGCGAAAGGCAAACTTGGAATTTGCACGTTACTTTCAGATAGAACGGTACCTGGAAAGCGAAGAAAAAGAGCATTTAACTCAAACTGAGAATCTGGCAGTGGAGTTATCCCATAGACTGTTGGAGGGATCTACAATTGGGTACATGCAGAGAAAGGCGAAGTGAGAGAAAAGCATAAGTAGACAGAATTCTAAATCTAGCATACAAGTAAGCTGTGTGTCATTTAAAATTACATTTCATGGGGGCGCCTGGGTGGTTCAGTCCGTTAAGCACACGACTTGGTTTCTTTGGCTCAGGTCATGATTTGGGGGTTTTGCAAGTTCAAGCCCGAGTAGCTCTGCGCTGACAGCGAGAGCCTGCTTGGGATTCTCTGTCTCCCACTCTCTCTGCCCCCCTCAAAATAAATAAACTTCAAAAAAAATTAAAAATAAAATATTTCATGGTTTAGTATTCTTTTCCTTTTTAATCACAAATGGATGGAGAGGAGACCATAAACTTTTCTGTACTTAATATCTTTTTAAAGTTCTTTTTTTTTTTAAGTTTATTTACTTTGAAAGAGCGTGTGTGCACAAGTGGAGGAGGGGGAGAGAGAGAGAAAGAGAAAGAGAGAATCCCAAGCAGGCTCTACACCATTAGCACGGAAGCTGATGCGGGCCTCAAACTCACAAACCGTGAGATCATGACCTGAACAGAAATCAAGAGTAGGATGCTTAACGGACTCCACCACCCACGTGCCTCCTTTCTTTAAGTTCTTAATAGGATCTGTATTCAAAGAAGGAAAACTTGCTTGAGAAGGTCATGCCTGAACCCAGCCAGTCAAGAAAAATGGAAAGGGCATTCCAGGCAGAGGGAGTAGTTGAAATAAAACCCTGGTGACATGAATCAGTACAGCCCGTTGTGTAGCCACCATAAGCAGTCAAGTTTTATTAGAAGAGGTATAGAGAGGGTTGTGGCTGGAGAGATGAGTGGGAGCAATTTCACATAGGTCCCTGAAGCGAGCAGCATGCTTAGGAGTTAGAATTCTAGTCTGAAGATGAAGAGTGGGCTTCAGTAGGGTTAGGTAGGGCTGTGGTGTCAGATTTTAAGTTTTAAAAAATTGCTCTTAGGACTGCAGGAAGGGAAGAAGGAGTCATCACTTTCTCTCCTTAATTCATTTACTTGAAATACTTTTGAGCCCCATTTTGTGTACAAAATCCTGCCCAAAGTTTCGAGAGGTTTACAGAGACAAGTAAAAATCACTGTCTTCATATGATTTTAAAACTTAATTAATGACGAATGGGAGAGAGAAAGAGCAGAATTAAACTGATGCCACAAGGAAGGATCAATAGTTGTGGGAACTTTGAAAGCAGTAATTCTGAGAGTAAGGGTGCTGTAAAGAGATGGGGAGGTTTCACAAAGAAGGTAACATTTGAGCCAACTCTGAAGAAGTAAAATTTTGTCTGCTGGTTGGTGTTGGGGGGAGAGGGAAGGGAGGTTGGTAGGGTGCATGAGGGAAGCACTGAGAACAGGATCTGACCCATGGCAGGCCTCAAGAAAGATTAACTGTCATATAGCTGGGCACTAAGGGATCAGCAGGCTAGAGCTCCTGTTCTGGGTGGGCGAATGGGGGTGGCAGAACACACAGTAAATAAATGAGCAAACAAGACATGATCAGAAAGTGAAAAGTGCTTTGCCTTGAAATTAAATTGGAATGATTTGCAACCTCCAGTCCAATTGAATTTATTTCCAGTCTCGGGTTTTGTCACACTTTTTTAATTCTGGGCTTCTACTTCCCCCACCCTCACCCTGGCCTCTAATTGAAAGTGAATCAATTTTACACTCTTACTGAAGATGTCACTTCCTCCAGGAAGTCTCACAGACCTCCCTTCCCCATCAAGCCTAAGATAGAGACTCTGCTTCTGTTTCCGTAAGAATCTATACTTTCCCACCCCAAATGCTCATCACACTTAATTGGTTACAGTCTAGGGTTAGAAAGTGAAATCAGCTGAAATGAAAGAAGGATTGGAATTGGCTGTAGCTCATCATGTTCTGACATGCTGCAGGCTGACTTTATCACTATAAAGTGAATAACTGCATGCTGTTCATTAAAATCCTCAAAGTTCTTCTCACAAAAATAATTTTTGCCAAATTTCTACTCCTAAAGAGTTAGAAGTAAGGGAACACAGACCTCCTCCTTCTCTTCTTTTTCATACAGTAAGATCCCAGAAGAAGCCAGACAAATGTGACCTGACAGGAAGTAATACATAGGCCTTTATTAAGGCCTAATTACACTTTAAAAAACTCACAATCATGGTTATGAGCAAAGTTGTCCTCCACACATATATGTCATGAAATTGACCCTATTACTCAAACCACAAATTAAAGAGGATGACAGCATGAATCATACAAATGGAATTTTACAGAATCTGAAATTTTTAGATTCACAATTACTATTGCCAAGGGACAACACATAACTGGTAAGAAAATCATAGAATTTACTACAATTAGTACTACTTTTTTACAATCTCACTAAAACCAGGCTCTTTGTCTCTGGCTGTTGTGTTGGGTCTCTAGTCCCACACCTGTCATCTGTTCTCCCTGCAGCTGTGTTCAACAGAGATTCCAAAATAGTGCCAGATGCCGTCCACAGAGGTGTTTTATTTGGTTCAACCAAGGAGATTTTTTCTTTGAAATTTGAGCTAGCATTTTCAAATTGGGAGATTTTATTCTTTTATACTCAGGGTTTCCGGCTTTTCTTGAAAAATGGGAGTCTGGCAACAATTCAGTGGAGGTGAGCCACAAGGGCCTTCTGGAAAGGGAGCCGCACACTGTAATTCACCATGCCTTCACCACACACACATACACACGCACACACACACACTGTAGACAAATGCCCCACACCTGACCTGCTTGTAGGCATTTGAGTTTTCTAATCCTCACGCACAATTTCCGTCTTACTATTGGTAATAAACAAAACGTTTACTACTCCCTCCCCCAGCACCAATGAGAATGACTTATCCATTAAGTACAAAAGGCTTAGTGCCTAGGACCTCCCAAATGTTAAATTTCTTTTAAAACAAGGCGGGGGGGGGGGGGGCGGGTAGTAGATTGGAGAGGCTGAAACAAAAGCAGCATTTACCACTGCACACAATGAAAGAGATCTTACAAACGATTGCCCCAAAGCCAAAATCTGCCGCAGGGTGCCAGTGGACTGCTCCTACTTAGTGGCACTTTCATTCTCCGGAATTTTTCAAGCAGCTTCTCCCTCCTGTCTAGACTTCAGGATAGAGTCAGATGAAAGCACAATCCCATCCATTTGTTTATTTGGCAGTTATTGAATTTCTAGCATGTGCCAGGCTTTGAAAAAAGAAGAGGGAGAAAAGAACAGCTAAAATCAGACTTAGCTCTTCTGTTAAGAGACATCCCAGCTGCTTCTAGGAATAGTCAGGGAATAGCCTTCAAGGAGGGTGTGTTCTGTGTGAAATTAAAGATTCTTTCTGTTAAACTTGATTGTCTGCCCCACTTGAGCATGCTAGCCTGACAAGATTTCAGTGGTAATAGCAGGTTCTCCCTTTTCTACCCTCCCCCACCAACTTACTTAGTGATGGTATCTAGAATTCTTTTGACAATAGTAATTAGCAGTGGCTTTTTTTTTTTTTTTTTAGCAGTGGCATGTTTTTTTAAACTAAAAATGCCTGGGGCGCCTGAGTGAGTTTGTGAGTTTGAGCCCTGCATCAGGTTCTGCTGACAGCTCAGAGCTTGAAGCCTGTTCAGATTCTGTGTCTCCATCTCTCTCTGCCCCCTTGCTCATGCACTCTCTTTCTCTCAAAAATAAATAAACATCAAAAAAAATTTTTTTTAACTAAAAATGCCTAAGAAATAAAAGATATGTATAAATGGTGTCAACAAGCATATAGCCCAAGAATGGGCTCGTGACACTTACAAGATAATAAAAATTGCTATTTTAGCTATGATCCTGGTGAGAAGATTACCATTAGCATGCTACCATGTAGCAATTGTTTTATCAACAAGAAAACCTATGATGATTTAGATGGGGTATCCTAGAAATGGTGTTCCTCAGTGAGTGACTGCATATGTGTGTACATGGGTGTTTGTGGCAAAACTGTACTGACGGTGCCCATGGCAAGTTGAGACAACTAGCAAAGGGCAACATCTCCAGGGAGTCCTCACTGACTATGACCTGGTAGTCTAAAGGTGGTGTTGGCTTGGAACACAAGGAGATCAGGCTTCAACTTATGACCTGCCTTCTGCTGGGGGGAAGCCTACATATCCCCACGAAGACTGAAATCCTAAAGACAACACCAAGTAATATAAAGATTGAGTGAAGAATGAAGTTATGAAGAGAAAATGAAACAAGATTATTTCCCTTATCAATTTCACTTGGTTGCCAATAACAGAAGTCCAACTGTAGTGGTCTTAAACACGAAAGGTTTTATTGTTACCATGGTAAGTCTTCTATCAAAGAATATGGCATACTTTTCTTCTTTTTCAAATTTTGTTCTGTTTCCTTCATATCTGCTTTGTATATTTCTTATTATTTTATTCTAATTTGTTTTATCTTTTCTGTTGTTACCGCAAATAGATTGTTTTTCCATTATGTATATATGTCCTAAGTAATCGTTATTCATATGGTGATTACCATACATAAATGTTGTGTCCAGTCACTTTGCTGAATTCCTTTATTATTTGTATAGTTTTTCTGTCTTAGTCTTTTAGGTATACAATCATATCATTTGTAAATAATTGCAAGTTTACCTCCTCTTGTCCCTTCCCTCCCCCATCTTTTTGTTTTTCTCTTGTGTAATAACAGCCAGTACCTCCAGAATAATAAGGTAAGAGTGGCGCTAATGGATATCCTTGTCTGGTTCCTGACTTTAATGAGAATGCTTTTAGTGTTCTTATCAGGAAGAGGCTAACTTTTGGGTTGTGAGTTGAATTCTATACAATTTTTTTAGCTAACCATGGAACTGAAAATACAGAATTTTAAATTCTCATAGAAAAGCTGAGGACTCTGAGGATATGCTAAACAATGCCAATGGTGAGACAAGATGGTTAGAGAAACACTTATAGGCTTGTGTTAAGAAAACCCAGCACATCTCAATGACTTAGAAAAATAAGGGAACAAAGTAGAAATGTTCTGCTCTGTGCAGCAGAAAGAATGGGCAGCCAGGAAGGGCAAACTGGAGGGAGGACATGTAGAAATCTATGTTAGTTTCCTGCTGCTGATGTAACAAATTACCATAAATTTAGTGGCTTATAGCAGCAACACAAATGTATTATCTTATGGTTCTGGAGGTCAGAAGTCTAAAATGTGCCTGCAGGCCTGTGTTCATTTGGAGACTCTAGAGAATCCTTTTCCTTGCCTTTTCCAGCTTCTAGACTTCACCTACATTCCCTGGCCTTCTTCTCCATCTTCACAGCCAGCAGCATAACATCTTTTCTCCTCTCTGACCTCTGCTTCCATCATTGTTATCTTCTGTCTGACTCTAATTCTACTGCCTCCCTGTTATAAGGTCCCTTGTGATTACTCTGGGCCCACGATGACAATCCAGTATAATCTCCCCATCTCAACAGCCTTAACTTGATCACATCCACAAGTCCGTTTACCATGTAAATTAACATGCTTGCAGATTCTGGGAATTATATGCAACCCTCTTTGGAGGGTTATTATTCAGTCCACCACAGGATCTAAAGTGAACTTTCTGCTTCTGTATTTTGTCCCCTGGCTGGCAGGCACAGCTTTGATTCCATCAGATCCCATGGGAAGGGTCATAATAAATACAGTCATCTCAAACCAACCGAGTTCTGAAATTGTTACTGGGGAATTCAGTGGGTATGGTTCCAGCGAAGAAGGGTAAGACAGGTCTCTATTGTCAAGGACTTAACAGGGCATAAAGGGGACAAATGTGTCACAATAGGAGTGTCATAAGTGAGGACTGAAATTTTACCCTGTTGTATTTGCTGCTATATCTGCAGTGCCTAGAACAGAGTAAGCACCATGCAGGTACTCACTGAGTATTTGTTAATGAATGAAATCTTTATCAGAGGTGGTTTAGGAGAGCTTAGAAGATTGGCACTGCAGAAAAGGAGAGGGAAGACCTCATGAAGGGTGCTGTACACTTTTGGGCGCATCTGTCTCAATTTCAAGACTTCAACTCTGGGACAAACTCCCAGGAGTTAACTAGAAGTTGCTCAGAGAGGAGAATGAGGACCTTAACAAAATGTTGTCTTATTTTTTTTTTAATTTTTTTTAACGTTTATTTATTTTTGAGACAGAGAGAGACAGAGCATGAGTGGGGGAGGGGCAGAGAGAGAGGGAGACACAGAATCTGAAACAGGCTCCAGGCTCTGAGCTGTCAGCACAGAGCCCGACGTGGGGCTCGAACTCACGGACCGTGAGATCATGACCTGAGCCGAAGTTGGCCGCTTAACCGACTGAGCCACCTAGGCGCCCCAATGTTGTCTTATTTTAAGAAAATGAAAATTTTATTATTTGATCAGACTTAAAAGTCTCCCTTCATGTACAAATTTTGAAATAATACAACTCTCCTCTCATCCCCAATTAAAAACCAATTTTCAAGAATTGTGTGATTTCTACACAGGCAGTCTCAATGGACTATGAACATCATTTACTGTTTTGCCACCTGGTGGCGCTGCTGCAGCCGATAAACAAAATACCCACCATCCTTTGTAGGTATCCTGTGAACATATAGGGAACCTCTGTAATATTGGTGTTCTTGTCACATTTGCTGTTACAATGAAAAATCTTTCTAATACCCTGTTGTGGTCCACCAAGCTTTCACTGAACAATTGTGCTAGTGCTGTTGCTAAAAAATGTGCTAAAAAATAATTTAGAAGGGGAAGTTAAATGTGATAAAACCATGGTATACTGTGTTATTTGGGGGAGAACAGTTCACTAATATTAGAGATAACAAAAATATTAGAGACAACATTAGAGATAATATCTTTACAGTGAGGTTTGCTCTGCTTCTCTAGGAAGGCAGGAGCAGGGCTGAATCCCAACACCTATTTTCATGCTTGGCACACAGTAGGCAAACAATATATATTTGTCGAATAAATAATAAATAAACATGACAGATGGCCACCTTATATAGCTCCCAACCAAATATCCATCCTCTCAGTTTTACCCCTACATGGATACCAACAAAAAGTTCCTGAAACCAAATTCTAAAATCACAGCAATGAGTTTCTGAATAGTTCAGCTCAGGTTAGCTGCTCATTTTGGTTAATCAACTATGCTAAGGAAAATAATGCCACAAAAGACAAATGGCTCCCAGAGACTTACCATGGGATGAATGAAGATTTGGAGGAGAGAGGAGCACCTGGATGGCTCAGTCAGTTGAGCATCCTGACGTTTTTTTTTAATTATTTTTTTTTAATGTTTATTTTTGAGAGAGATAAAGAGAGACAGAACGTGAGCAGGGAAGGGGCAGAGAGAGAGAGACAGAATCCGAAGCAGGCTCCAGGCTCCAAGCTGTCAGCACAGAGCTCAATGCTGGGCTCAAAATCACGATCTGTGAGATCATGACCTGAGTGAAGTCGGTCACCCAACTGACTGAGCCACCCAGGTGCCCCGCATCCTGAATCTTTATTTCAGCTCAGGTCATGATCTCACAGTTGGTGAGATCAAGCCCTGCATCGGGCTCTAGACTGACAGCACAGAGCTTGCTTTGGATTCTCACTCTCCTCTCTCTCTGCCCCTTCCCTTTGAATGCATGCTATCTCTCTTGAAATAAATAAATAAATAAATAAATAAATAAATAATTAATTAATTAATTAAAAAAAAAAGATCTGGAGGTTGGTGGGGGGGTGGGGGTGGGATGTGTGAGCCAAAGTTTACTGTGTATGAATAATAGGTGTCAAATAAATATACAATTATTTTTCAAGTGTGTGGAGATGCTGCTGTAATTGACAGGACACAATTTGCTTTACTGTGGTCAAATACACATAACATAAAACTTGCCATTTTAACCATTTTTAAGTGTACAATTTAGTGGCATTAAGTACATTCACAGTGGGCAAACTATCACCACCATCCATCTTCAGAACGTTTTCATCTTCCCAAACTGAAACTCTGTATCCATTAAATAATAACTCCACAATCATTCCTCCCCTTGACTACTCTAGGTACCTCATAGAAGTGAAATCATACAGTATTGGTCCTTTTGTGACAGGCTTATTTCACTTAGCACAATGTCTTCAAGTTTCATCTGTGATGTAGCATGTGTCAGAAGTTCCTTCCTTCTCAAGGCTGAATAATATTCCATTATATGTCTAGACAACAATTTGTTTGGCCGTTCATCCGTTGAGGGACATTTGGATTGTTTCCAGTGTTTGGGTATCGTGTATAATGCTGCTATAAAGATTGTCAAAGCATTCTTAAATTTACAACAGCTCTTTGTCATTATGCTTACTTTCAATCACTGGTCCTAAAAGTACATGGACTACCATGTGGGGATCAGCAGAAAAACTGGCACTGTGAGTATCTTCATGCTTGATAACTTTAGAGTCTTAGAACAGGAGTATGTAAAGAGGAGAGGAATCACTGTGGTGGTACATCTGAAAATCAACTGCAGAGAAGAAGGAATGATGCAAAATAGTCACCAGCCAGGAGAAGAGCAGACTTAAGGAAGCTATCAGAACTGTTTACAATGAACAAAGACTTTTCCCCTTTGCTCCTTAAGGCAGATGAGGAGGCACTGAACAGAGAGGCATAGACAAAAGATTTCTGACTTCAACTCCGTGTTCAAAATAATCTTTAATTTCTATAACTGTTGAACAATGGAACAATCTACTTTAATGAAATAAGCATTTCTCTGTGAAAATACACAGACAGAAGCTGATTGATTGTAGAAAGGAGGAGGAGGTTGAAGGAGAGTTATATCTGGGCTCTAAGGCATCTTAATACCCCTACATTCTCTGTCTTTCTAATGCTTGAAACATCGGCAAAAAAGACGAAAGTGACCAAAGCTATAGAGTTGCCAAAGTAAATAATTATTCATTGTATACTTGGTTTGGTAGTTATTGGTGTCATGTCCTCCAGATGAAGTTTGAATCTGATAAGCTAACTGTTGAGTGCTTTCAGAAATCCACATAATCTTAGAGGAAGACATTATCTGGGATTATAGTGACAGGAGCCAGAACAGATTATCAGGGACACTGAGACCTAAACCAGGAGTCCCTGCCCTTTTTGTATAATATACTGGGAAAATACCCTGGTAAATCCAGATCAAATTAAACAAATAGCAGAGCCTTGTTACATTTTCATTCAATAAAAATCAGTGACTCCAATTTGTTCTGTTCATTAAACATCGGTTTTTAGTTTTTCTTCCATGATTTCTCTTTTTGTTTTTCATTAAAACTTGTGGGGGGGGTGGGCACCTGGGTGTCTCAGTTTGTTGGGCGTCCGACTTCTGCTCAGGTCATGATCTCAAGGTTTGTGAGTTCGAGCCCCACGTTGGGCTCACTGCTGTCAGTGCAGAGCCCACTTCAGATCCTCTGTCTGCCTCTCTCTGCCCCTCCCCCGCTTTCACTCTCTCAAAAATAAATAAAACATTAACAAAAAAAAACTTGTGGGAAAAATGCCTCAAGAAGCTGTGGAGAAGTAGACAATTCTCATACTTCGGGGCTGGAAAATAAATAGGTACAAGCTCCCCTGGAGGGCAATTTGGCCATAGTTAGCGACGTGAAATGTACATCCCCTTTGACCCAGCAATTCCACTTCTAGGAATTTACCTTCCAGATGCATTCTCACACTGGTAAAGAATGTGTGCAGCAAAAGATCAAAGACAGCCCGTCAATAAAGGGTTGTTTAATAAAAGTATGGCACATCCAAAATATATTCAGTATAGAGTCGGGACTGAAATGCTATGCCATTGCTAGAATGAAGGAGATCTTTATGGAGTGACTTGGAAATTGCTTCAAATACACTATTGCATGACAAAAGCAAGGCAGGAAACATTTTTGTGCTTAAAAACAAAGACTTCTTTAGGTAGAAATATAGTATACACATGTGCCCAAGCAGCTTCTAAGTTGACCCTAATGATCTCCAACCCCCAGTAACAATGACCTCCCTATGTAATCCCCTTCCCATGAGATTGGGTTCAACCTAGTGAGTGATGTGCTTCTAATGAACAGCAAAAGTGAGAGGATGTCACTGCTGATGCTTGGTTATAAACAAAAACTTTGGCTTCTTGTCTTCATAGACTTTACTGCTTCTTAGCTGTTTGCTCTGATCAAGCCAACTGCCATGCTGTGAGGTGCCCTCTGCAGAAGAAGCCCATGAGGCAAGAAATTGAGGGAAGCCTCAGGCCAAAAACTAGTGAAGAAATCAGGCCATCAGCCCAACAGCCTCTGACAAACTCAATCCTGCCAACAACCCCTTGAATGAACTTGAAAGCAGATCCTCCTGAGTGGAGCTATGACATGACTACAGGCCCCCCTGACAGCTCAGCCACGACCTTGTAAGAGACCCTGAGCCAGAGGCCCCACTAAGCCACAGGATTCCTGACCACAGATTATGTGGTATAATAAATGTTCATTGCTTGAATCCACTAAGTTTGAGGGTAATTTGTTGCACAGCAGTAGATAACTAATACAAGATGTAATGTGGGTTCAAGCATATATACAATATATTTCTTTAAAAATTGGCTACTGTGGGAGTGCCTGGGTAGCTCAGTCAATTAAGCCTCCAACTCCTGATTTCAGCTCAGGTCATGATCTCATTGCTCGTGAGTTTGAACCCTGTGTCAGGCTCTGTGCTAATAGTGCAGAGCCTACTTGGGATTCTCTCTCTCTCCCTCTCTCTCTCTCTCTCTCTCTCTCTCCCTCTCTCCCTTTCTCTCTCTCCCTCCCCCACCTCAAAATAAATAACTTAAAAAAAATTGGCCACTGTACTTGCCCCTGAGGAGGAAATGTAAAATTCTGGGGATCAAAGGTAGGAGAAAACTTACTTTTTACCGTATGCCCTTTGGTCTATTTGAATATACTGTTTATTCAACAAACAAACAGAGACAAATAACACTTAATATCCTCCAATAAATGATAATTCCAAAGGCCCATTTCGAAAATTCTCATACAAATTTTTTTTTCCTATATCTACATACATTAGATACTCACAAAGAAGTTGTTCATACTTCTTTAACCTGGGCACATATCACATCACGTCACATTAAAAACAGAGACTCTTTCCTTTCACACTTTTTTTGGAGTCATGGGGAAAATGCCTTCTTTTCAACCTCCTTGTCAGCCCCTCCTGGTCTGACTCCCCTGTGCTCCAGCCACACTAAGATTCTGGTTCCTGCATTAGGCTCTGTTTTTCTCAGTCTCTCTCCCTTAACTCACACCTCCTCTCAATTTGGAATACTTTTCCTCCCAGGCCCCTCCCCTGACTAATTACTATACAAAATACAAGACTCAACTCCAGGCTCCTCCTCTGACACCCACAGCCCACTCCTGTCCCACCCCAGCTCTTGCCAACTCCCTCATCCAGCAATTGTGTTTCTGGCTATGCTCCACAGATGCATTGGTCCCTCACTCCTTTGGCTGTCCCTTATTTTACATAGTCCAAGATAGCTATTCACCCATGTACTGTCATTTTTCTGTCTTGCCTACTAGTTGGTAAGCTCCATGGAGATGGGAAGGCAAGTTATAGAAGGCAGGGATATGGGAACTGTGGTACAACATGCCCTTTTAACTTATCCATTCCCAGTGTATAATCCAAACTAGAGAAGTAGAAGTAGATATGTTTAGCTCACATAGAGGTTGCTTACTTTCCTGACACAAATTCACAAGACATATTTGAAGATGTACACATGCATTTAACCCTTAAGATGCATGTATAGAATACCTTTAGTTGCAGTTGATAGAAGCTTCTTCACTTATGTAGCTTAAACTGTAAGGAGATTTTATTTCACCTATCAAGAAGTTCAGAGGTGAGACTGCCCCAGGATTTATTAGTTTAGCAGCTCAGTCTCATCAAAGACCCAGGTCCTTTCCATCTTTCTGCTCTGCCATCTTCAGTGGGTAAGCCTGCCCCTCAGGCTAATTTCCCTTTTTTCACAGGATGGCTACCACAGCTCCCAACATCACACCAGAAGAAGTGTTCCTTTCTTCCTGAAAGCATGGGTAGCTCTTTTGTTTTAAGACTGAGGGGAAAAAATCCTAGAAGCCACTCCAGCAGACTTTCCCTCCATGTTTCATTGGCCATAAAAGAGTTGACACCCCTGTCTTATCTATCTGATGGCAAGGGGAGTAAGATAGATGATCATGATCAGTTTACATGGAGTAGCTGGCTGACTAGGCCATGCGTTATCTGAATAAAATCTGGGTTCTGCTAAAAAGAAGGAAGGGGGTGGGTAACAACAACACTGTCTTCTATATTGTGAGGACCTGGGCTCTCTGGTTTGTTTTTTTTTTTCACTATTGTGCTAAATTGCATATATTATAATTAGAAAACACTTCATCACGCCCAGCACCTGGAGATCTATTTTTAAAAGTATCACACATATGACCTAAATCCAGCCCAAAATATGGATATTTTAAACTTTAGCATTCGTCCCACTAGTCTTACTGTTTGGGAAAGATACAATGGGGTCTGAGTGAGAAGAGTGGGGCAGTTAAACCTAGGACCATGCTGGTGTTTGCCAAGGGACTGAAATGATGACTTTTTCCCCCTTTCCAAATTGGCCAGAACTCTTCAGAGAGCTTACAGAGCAACCAGACCAGGAGCTGACAAGCTGGGCATGTTATAGAATAGGACACACAGGCTCTCTAGCTGGACTGACTTAGTTTAAATCTTAGCTCCACTACTTAATATCACATGAAATTTAGGTAATGACATTACATTTTCTCTATTCCTCTCTTTCCTTCTGTGTAAAACAGAGATAATAATACAAACCTTGCAGGTTTCTGAAAGGATTAAGTAAATATCTGAAATAAAAAGCCTAGAATGCCTAGAACATAAGAATAAAAATATCAAACCTATTATAGGAAAAACAAAACGAACAAAAAGGATTAAGTAAATATCTGAAATAAAAAGCCTAGAATGCCTAGAACATAAGAATAAAAATATCAAACCTATTATAGGAAAAACAAAACGAACAAAAAACAGTGTTATCATAGCACAAGAACTAACAAATTGGAACTAACAAAATGGAATAGAAGAGAGATCTCTAACATAAACCCATTTGCACAAGGGAAATGAATATACAACAAAGGTGTCACCACAAATCAATGGGGGAAAGGATGAATTGCCCAGCAAATGGTGGTGGGAAAAGTGACTCACTATGAAGAAAAGGAAAATGTGGTCCCCATCTAACACATGCCTCAAAGCAGGTTCATGGGACTGTAGTGCAAAAGTTCCTTTTCACTTTCCAAACTAGCAGTATGGTTTCAAGATGAATAAAGGACCTAATTGTCTAAGGAATAACTCTAATGTTGATGGAAGAAAGTATAGTAGGGTGTCTTTGTAACCCTAGGAGTTGGGAATCACTTCCTAAACAAAATTTCCCAAGCACATACTGTAAGACAAAAAGCTGATGCATTTAAGGGGTGCCTGATTGGCTCAGTTGGTAGAGAATGTGACTCTTGATCTCTATGCTATAAGTTCTAGCCCCATGTTGGGTGTCAAGATCACTTAAAAAAAATAAAATCTTTAAAAGGGGTGCCTGGCTGGCTCAGTTGGTGGAGCATGCAACTCTCAATCTCAGGGTTGTGAGTTCAAGCCCCACAATGGGCATGCAGCCTACTTAAAAAAAAAAAAAAAAAAAAAAAAAAAAGGATGCATTTGATTACATAAAAAAATTAAGGAATTGGAATCAACAAAGGCCATCATAAATAAAAATAATGAAGTACAGAATATTAGAAAATATTTTTATTGCATAAAAATGAAAAGGTATTAATATCTAGAGTATACAAGAACTACCAATCATCAAGAAAAAACACCAACTTCGTAAGAAAAATGGGCAAAGGATACGAACAGGCAATTTAAGAAAAGGAAGCCCAAAGTCTACCAAACGTATAAAGAAGTATTCAATTTTATTAGTAATCCTAAAGAAATCCAAATAAAACAAGATATTTTATATCTATAAGGCAAAAATTAGAAAGCTGAATGATACAAAGTGTCGGTGGGGATGTGAGATGTATCATGCCCTGTGATCAGGAGTTAGCACTTATCTATGTTTTTTCCCACTTATCTATTAAGTGCATAACAAAATATCCAAAACTTAGTGGCTTAAAACAACAACTACTTTATTTAGCTAGCAAATCTATGGGTTTTCAATTTGGACCGGGTTCTACTAGGTAGCCAAGTCTTCTGGTCCAAATGTTCTCCATCACTTACATGTCTGGGGCCTCAGCTAAGGTGGCTGAGGACCTGGGTGCTCTCTCCACATGGTCTCATCCTCCAGCAGGCTAGCCTGGGCTTGATGTCATGATGATTGAAAGGCTCTCAGCTCAACAACAGGATTTGTGGGATCTCTTGAGGTCTAGGGCCAGAACACAAAACATTTTCTGCCACCTTCCACTAAGCAAATCACAAGGTCAAACCAGATTCAAGGGAGAGGGAAGTAGGTTCTACCTTTTGATGGGAGTTGGTAAAAAGAATGTGTGAAGGTTTGTTGTTTGTTTGTTTGTTTGTTTTGCCCTCTCGTATAGGATGTGTGCATTAGTTCATACATTCTGGAGAACAATCTGGTGTTACAGTCAAATTAAATATTTATATTCTTTTTTTTAAGTTTATTTATTTATTTTGAGAGAGAGAGGGGAAGGGGTATGAGAGAGGGAGAGAGAAACCCCCACACTGACAGTATAGACCCCCATGCAGGGCTCAAGCCCATAAACCATGACATCATGACCTGAGCCGAAATCAGGAGTCAGACACTAGGGCCTCTGGGTGGCTCCACTGGGTGAGCGTCCGACTTCAGCTCAAGTCATGATCCCTCAGTCTGTGAGTTCGAGCCCCACATTGGGCTCTGTGCTGACAGCTCCGAGCCTGGAGCCTGCTTCCGATTCTGTGTCTCCCTCTCTCTGCCTTTCCCCTGCTCACACCTCTGTCTCTCCCTCTCTTTCTCTCAAAAGTAAATAAACATTAAAAAAAAAAAGAGTTGGACACTTAACCAACTGAGCTACCCAGGCACCCCTAAATACATTTATATTCTATAGCCCGGCAATTTCCTCCCTGAATACATATTCCAAAGATATATTCTCACTCAAGTTCATTAAAAGACTACATTAATTGTGGTAGCAGGGAGTTAGAGATAATCAGATATACATCACTTGGCGAGTAGATTGTTAAAGTGGTGGATATACACCAAGGAGTATTACGCAACAATTAAAAACAATACATTAAAAGTATACATAGCAATATACAGAGATCTCAAAGATATATGCTAAAGGAAAAGAAAAGAAACAGAATGAGATATATAGTACAGTACCATTCAACTAAAAATACATGTACACAAAACAATATACATTTTGCAAGAAACATGCAGATACACATTAAACACATTATAATGGTTGCCTTTGGGGGAAGTCTTAAAGGGAAGCAGATAAGGGAAAGGAAGATAATAAATTATTTAATTAATAAATCAATGACAAGAGGAGCCCTGCCCAGCAGACCAACAATGACAATTGTACCCTGAAATTTGAAACCTCTGCATAGGAGGTCCAGGAAGGAAAAGAGCAGATAGCTGCTTCATCTCTTCCATCCCTTCTTGCACAAGAGTTCCTTTTCATCATAAAACATTAAAGAATTGTCAACCTCAGAAATAACAAGAGCCAAGGAAGGGGAAGGGCTGGCCCAGGGACAAAGTCCTACGTAAGGGTTACATCTCTGTGTAAGGGCCACTTTCACAGGTGGTAAATTCAAGAAAATGTGGCCTGGTAATATCCTGGGCATTTTTGCTAGAGTCCGAGGGCAACAGGCACAGAAACTGGATGTTCTTCCTTGAAAAGTACTCAGTGCCTATTCTGTTTTCCTACCACTGACCTGAGGGGAATTATCGGTCACCTTCATCAGGATGGCCACAACTACTCTGAGATGAACTCCCTGTTGGAAAAAAGTACTTTCAGAAAACCAAATGCCAACTCTCCAAAGGCTTCCAGGCCTCTTCAAAGAGGTCCTGGTTTACTATGACCAGGCCCAAGGGCACTTTGCAAACAAAGGACATTGACCATCACACTCTTAAAAATGTCTATGAATTTTGTTTTTAGATCATTCACTAGAAGTCAAACATTCTTTCATTTACCAATTCCAGTGACTATTTACTTAATGCTGCATCCTTTGTTTCTTTCATGGGTAAATTTTTTTATTATTATATGAAATTTATTGTCAAATTAGTTTGCATACAACACCCAGTGCTCATCCCAAAAGATGCCCTCTTCAATGCCCATCACCTACCCTCCCCTCCCTCCCACCCCCCATCAACCCTCAGTTTGTTCTCAGTTTTTAAGAGTCTCTTATGCTTTGGCTCTCTCTCCCACTCTAACCTCTTTTTTTTCTTTTTTTTCCTTCCCCTCCCCCATGGGTTCCTGTTAAGTTTCTCAGGATCCACATAAGAGTGAAAACATATGGTATCTGTCTTTCTCTGTATGGCTTATTTCACTTAGCATAACACTCTCCAGTTCCATCCACGTTGCTACAAAGCATATTTCATTCTTTCTCATTGCCAAGTAGTATTCCATTGTGTATATAAACCACAATTTCTTTATCCATTCATCAGTTGATGGACATTTAGGCTTTTTCCACAATTTGGCTATTGTTGAGAGTGCTGCTATAAACATTGGGGTACAAGTGCCTTTCATCGGTAAATTAAAGCTATGGTCAGTTTAGTTTTTTACTTCCAATTCAATTATCCATATAACTAAATCTAGACTTGGAAAGTCACATTTGAGCTGTGTATTTGGCTTCAGAAAATTGGATATTAAAGCAAATTAAATACGTTTTCAATCATTCTCTTTGTTAGTGACTATTTCTGGCTTAAGAAAGGTATCCGTTGTAATGGGCTGAATGTTTGTGCTCCCCCCACCCAACCCCCACCCTGGCCCAAATTCATATGGTGAAATCCCAACTCTCAGTGCAATGGTATCAGGAAGTGGGGCCTTTGGGAGATGATTAGGGCATGAGTGTGAAGCCCTCATGAATGGGATTAGCGCCCTTATAGAAGAGGCCCCAGAGATCTCTCTTACCCCTTCTGCCATATGAGGACACAGTGACAAAACAGCCATCTATGAACCAGGAAGCAAGTTTTCACCAGACACCAAATCTGCCAGCACCCTGATCTTGCTTTGTAATGCCCCCAATTTTGAATCCGAGAGACCACCAAGGAGCCGATACCGATGCAAACGCACGAGGGTTTATTTGCAAGCTCGAGCTTGGGCCCAAGTATACCCGACACAGCCGAGCAGGGACTTGGACCCCTAGGTTAAGAGGCGTAGCAGTTTTATAGGGGCCAGTGGCCAATGAGATTGTAACACACACAGAAAGTTGCAAAGTCATGTCAGTCCACACACAGGTGGCCAATTGAATTACAATTTACCCTATAGTAACTGTTAGAACTAGCCTATCACTCTGGTCAGAATTGGCGCACAAGTTTGGCGGGCAAAGGGCGGGGTTTAAGAATTGGCGCGCAAGTTTGGGGGGCAAAATGCGGGGTTTGCATTCTTTGACGGTTAGGGGTTCCGCATTCCTATATGAGCCGGTTTCCAGTAAGGATGTGCTCAGCAGCGTGACTAAGGTGGGGGAGTGTCTTAAGCAATAAGTAGGTCATGTGGGGGTTATACATGAGACGGTGGGTGTAGCACGAAATGGAGTTAGTCTTGCTCTGCTTGTCCAGGGGTAGGGGGTTTTTGTTAAATTCCTTGGGTCCCACAGCTTCCCAGCTTCCAAAACTGTGAAGAATAAATGATTTTTGTTTAAGCCGCCCAGTCACTGGTGTTTGTGTTATAGCAGTCTGAATGTTTATGTTTCTCATGGCTTTTTGCTTTTTACATTAGCACTTAGAGTTTTCACTCAGATTTGTAAAACACAGAAGTCCTTGATTTTTTTTAAAAAAGGGGGGGCTGGTAAAAGAATAGTTTGTTTTCTTTAACCACTAGAGGGCACATTGCAACAGATATTTTGGATTTTTTTTTTGTCCCAATTCTATATAATTTGAATGTCTTTTCTTTTTAAGTTTATTTATTTATTTATTTATTTATTTATTTTTGTGAGAGAGAGAGAGAGAGAGAGAGAGAGCATGCGCGCACAAATGAGAGAGGGGCAGAGAGAGGGGGAGACATAGAATCCAAAGCAGGCTCCAGGTGAGCTGAGAGCAGAGAACCTGACACAGGGCTCAAACCGGTTTGTGAAAACCGTGAATCATGACCTGAGCCCAAGCCCAATGCTCAACCAACTGACCACCCAGGCACCGCTTAAATGTGTATTTTAAAAGAATATCAAAGAATAAGAGAAAGGATAAGAGAACTTTGATTTTTCAATGTAAATGATTGTTTAAAAACCTTCATTCACTAAATAATAAATGACTAAGTATGAAGACAGGGACAAAATAGAGGGGAAAAAATCAAAATCCTTAAAACCTAAAAACTGATAAATCCAGATACTATAATTGACAATCAAATGAATAAATACACAAATTGTTCTCTTCAGCTCTTAAGTGAAAAGTGGATAACTCTGGCTCTCTAGGGAGACAAAGAGAGAGTTGCAGCATGAGAGAAGAGCTATGGTATGAAGTGTACACAAAAGATGCCCTATGGGTTGTGAAGAGAGGAAATTCTGTACTTCAACAGAAGTTATCAGATGTTGTATTTAGTATTATTGAATAGGCAATATATGTATATCATTAAAAAATTTAAAGGTACAGAATATGTAGAGTGAAAGAAAAGTCTCCCTTCCCACAATACACAGTTGCCCTCCTTGGAGGCCACCATTACTACTGGCTTTTATATATCCTTCAAAAACAAATGTATACATTTACAAGCATACAACCGAGCAAATATATTGAGTTTTTACCTGCATAGAAATGGCAGTGTGGTACATACATTGTTCTCACTTTGCTTCATTTTTTTTTAATTTTACATTTTTTGAGGCATAATTGATGTATCAGTTTCAGGCATACAACATTACAACATAAGGATTTGATTTTGTATATATTGCAAAATGACCACCAAAATAAGTTTGGTTAACATCCACCACATACATAGTTACAGGGTTTTTTCCTGTGATAAGAACTGTGAGAGAAAGAAAGAAAGAAAGAAAGAAAGAAAGAAAGAAAGAAAGAAAGAAATTAAAAAAAAAAAAAAAGAGGAGCACCTGGGTGGCTTATTTGGTTAAGCGTCCAACTCCTGATTTTGGCTCAGGTCATAATCTCACAGTGAGTGAGTTTGAGCCCTCAATCAGGCTCTGCACTGACAGTGCAGAGCCTGCTTGGGATTCTCTCTCTCTCCATCTCTCTGTCCCTGCCCTGCTCGTGATCTCTCTCTCTCTCAAAATAAATAACAAACAAACAAAAAAGAACTGGGGCACCTGGGTTAAGCATCTGACTTGGGCTCAGGTCGTCATCTCGCAGTTTGTGGGTTCAAGCTCCGGATCGCCTTCTGTGCTGACAGCTCAGAGCCTGGATCCTGCTTCGGATTCTGTCTTTCCCTCTCTCTCTTCCCCTTCCCTGCTCACACTCTGTCTCTCTCTCTCAAAAATAAATAAACGTTAAGAAAATTAAAGGAAAAAGAACTGTCAAGATCCTAGCTACTTTCAAATATGCAATACAGTATTATTAACCATAGTCACCGTTCATTACATCATGATTTTGTTTCCTTTTTTTTTTTTTAACTTATCTCAGGGATACATCTCTGTACATATAGATCTGCCTTATTTCTGTCTTATTTTTAGTGGCTGCCTGCTATTGAAGTTACATTATTACTTTATAATTTTGTTTAAATTATACCCATCATTTATTTAATCACTCTCTGTTAATAGACATTTAGATTCTTTCCTAAATGAACACTAACTACTGCAAAGAATTTTTTAAAATTAACACTACTGCAAGGAATACCCTTTTATGTATGCCATTTTTCATAGTGTATATCTGTTGAATAAATACTAGGATTGAGTCAGAGGATGTGCATAATTAAAGTTTTGGTAGTCACTGTCAGTGTGTCTTCTACGAAGGCAGGCTAGCCAAATTCCCACCACCATCCTGTTTTCCCCTACCTTGCCCACAGAGTTTGTATTTATTTATTTTTTCCTTTCGGCCAATCTGTTAGGTGAGAGACAGTATCTCCTTGTGTTTGGCTTTGTGTTTCTCTTAATATAAGTGAGTTGAGCATCTTTTTGCATATTTAAGAGAAAGGCTGGTCTTAAACAGGGCACTATCTACTATATAAAGGAGTAGCATGTTGGGGTATTATCAGGCAAGTTAAGACCAGAGGGGAGTACATTTTCATAGGGAAAAGAGAATCTGGGAAAGTCCTGAACTGGCCCTAAAAAGAAAACCCTCAGCATCACCCTGCAACCCCCTCTACTCAGGCCTACACTATGCAGGGACCCTAGCCCTTCTGCATATCTCATAGGAGCCCTCCCCATCAAACCGAGATCAGATCAGACACCACTTGGGACCAAAATGTACCAAATGCCTTTCATCTTCATAATCCTCAGTACTGCTCTGGCCTATTCCCCTGCTCAACCTTTTCCCTTGCACTTTTTAGACTAACTGTCCAATTGAAATATAATTCAAACTTCATATATAACTTAAAATTTTTCTAGGAGCTACATTTTAAAAATGTAGAAATAGTTGTAATGGCTTGCACTAATATTTTTATTTAATATAATATATCCAAAGCATTATCATTTCAACATGTATAATCAATATGGAAAACTATTAATATTTTACATTCTTCTTTTTGTACTAAGTCTTTGTAACCCAGCGTGTATTTACACTCACACCACATCTCATTTGGGACTAGCCACATTTCAAGGGCTCAATAGCAGCATGTGGCTTGACCAGCATTGCCGAATAGAACTTTATGCAATAATAGAAATGTTAGATCCTTGTTCGCATAAATACCCTTTACCCTCCTACATAGTCCATTCATTCCCCAGAGAACTTTATTCCTTGTCCAGACTCTCCAAGGTCACTGCACCATCTTGGGCATTTCTAGTGGAGGCCACTTACTCTTCTGTCTCCCAAACCACCAGAACCAGCTCCTCATTCAAGCTTCACTCCAGATCTCTGCTGTCCAATATGATAAACATAAATAAACACGTGGCTATGTAAATTTAAATTAATTTAAATAATTTCAATTTCTCAGTTGTACTAACCACATTTCAAGTGCTCAGTAGCCACATGTGGCCATTGGTCATTGTGTTGCACATCAGAGGCCTAGACTATTTCTCTTCCATCACTGGATAAAGCCCCCTCTCCTTGGAGACTTTTGCCATGCAGCTCTAACCTCCAGCCATGCCCTCGGCGAAGTCACGGAACTGCCTCTCTTGATTAAGACATTTTGAGGGTTCTCATTCTTCATAGCCTTTAGAATGCCCCATGGTGCTCTACCTCAGCTCCCAGTATTACGTAGGCTTCGTAGCATCTGTGTACCTCTAGGTAATAGCTTTGTTGAACAGTTCTTGTACCTTCTTAACTCCAACCTCACCTTCACTCCATTGCAGTCACCTACTCCCAGAACCTGCTTCACCTAGCACTACTCTACCCCAGAAAGATTTTTTGTTCCTTTATTTATAATTAATGAACAAGTGATACATACTACACTTTTCCTGGAAAACAACAACAACTGAACCATACAGCTAAAGGGAAAGTCCCCATTGGTCAGCCCACTCCTGATTTCGGGTTCCTTCTTGAGCCTTTCTCCCAACCTCTTCTCTCTTGTATTTCTAAACTTGGTAAGTGTGTGCATACTGTTCTGCAACTTGCTTGTTTTTCTTAATAATATGTCTTGTGGACCTTTTCATGTCAGAACACATAGATCCATATCTTCCTTGTTATGTGCATATGAGGGCAGGGGAGAGGTACTATATTCACATAGTTAAGGCCCAAGAAGTACAAAAAAGAGGTACAATGAAGTTTCCTTCCCCATTCTTGTCCTTCATCTATACCATTCCTATACCAGTTTAATAAATAACTATGAAACCATCTATTTCATAGATAACTACTTCTGTTAATTTCTTATTACAACTAGCTATTGTTCATGCATAGAAATATGTATATGGAATCTTATTTCCCTCCCATTTTACTCCCATTTGATGCATATTTTATACACTGCTCTGTACCATGAAGTGCCTTTCCATATCAGTACACAGAGAGCACCTTCATTCATTTGTCCATGCTGTGGTATTATTCTATTAAATGGCTATACGATAAGTAAGCAGGTCCCTGTTGATGGGGCCTTGGATTGTCTTCAATGCTTACTATTACAACCAGTGCTACAATAAAGAACTTTGTACTTACGTCACTTTCCATGTGTGGAAATATATCTGTAGGATGAACTGAATTTCCAAAAGGGAAATTGCACAAATGGTATTTGAATTGCTAATTTTGATAAATATTGCCAAATTGCCTTCCACAGACACTATGCCAACTCGTACTCCCATCAGTGCACAGCTCAGAGTTTTTAACTGCTGCATAATATTTCAAAGGCTATATATCATAGTGTTAAGTCCTGCCTACTGATGCAGGACATCAGGTTGTTTTCAATGGTTGTATTACAAAAATGCTGCAATAAACATCCTTGCATGTGCTTCTTTGAACATATATATATATATCTAGGATAATTAAAGAAAAAACAGACCAAAAGAAGCAGTTGTGTCAAGGCTCCAACGTAGAAGGGAGCTCAGAGTGTAAGAAATAGGGAGAGAGCCTGTGTGGCTGGAGCACAAGGGCCACGGTGGAGACCTCAGGGCAGATGCGGGCAGCAGCTGTAATAGGGCCATGGAAGCCATTAGTAAGGCTTTGGATTCTATTCTGAGATCAAGATGATATGATGAACATTTTAAAAGCTCATTCTGGCTGCTGCTTGGAAATGGTTTTGAGGGAAAGAGTAGAAGCAAGAGACCAGGCAATGATGAATGTAAGAATGGGCACCAGAGTCCTGGCCAAGTGAATGGAATAAATCCTTAGCAAGTTGCAACAAACAGGAAGTATATGGAATAGGAAGTGTCCTGCTCACAATAGTGCAATCTCTAAAGTGTGATGAGGGACACAGGGAGCCACAAGGTAGCCACAGCTTCTGCCCTCAAGGAGCTTATTCTTACGGAGATGAAGCAAATAATTTCATGTGTGGACAACAGTCTGATAGAAAATAGAGCAGTGGCTTTGAATGTCAGTTGGCTCGGTATTCAATGGAAATTCTGCTTTCCCACTTATTAGCTCTTACTTTGTTGAAGTCTCTCTCTCTCTCTCTTATCTGATTTCTTCATCTCTAAGGCTTAGTGCGAGGATTGAATGAGATCAGTTTTGAAAAGCACCTAACACTGGAAAAGGAGGTACTTAATTATATTTGGTGAATGAATGGAAAAAAACATTCCCCTTTCTCTGCCATCTGTCTTCCTGTGCCCCTGTCGGCCTTTCCAGGCAATCATCTTGGTTCTAAATTCCTGCCGTCCCTTCCAACTACAGAATGTGCTTACCAGTGGAGTCAATTCAGCTCATTAACTCTTTGCACATGGATTTGTCAGAATCATAAACTGCTAAGTAATGCAAATGAATTGTTTGCACTGCTTTGGGTTTATTCTTTTTCCAAAGTTATCCTGTTTAAAAATAAATAAAATATTTTTCCCTCTACCCACTTTTATTATCAGGGAGTTTAAAATATACTAGAAACAATAGATGGAGGAATTAATTTATTTGGTTAATGGATACCAAATTATTATAGTTAAGTTTATTGTTTTAAACCACAGTTCCATGGGGACATTAATAAATGTGATTGCTTTTACTAGAATATTCGTTAATCCTGTGGTTTAGTGCACTGATAATGGAACATGCTGTTCCAGTGACTTTTAATGAGCATACTCCACTGTCTAGCAGAAAGGCAAAGAAAATAATTTTACAAATGCATACATGTTAAAAAGACTAAGGCAGTTTTTAAATCTCCTTATGCTCTCAGAACATATCACAGAGTTGCTCTTAAATATAATTTCCTGTTCCTATAAGTTTTTCTCTATAGATTTTTTTCAAATTTAAAATAGAAATCTAATGGATATTGCTCTTAAATTCTGAAACAATATGAGTTATTCCTGGCTATTTCTTTGGCTTGGAGGCCTTACTTAAGATGATTTCTTTTGGCAGTTCCTGGGTATTCCTTCTTTATGAGTAAATAATTCTAAACCCACGAAGTAACATGATGATAATAGATATAGTACCTTGTTAATCCAGGTCATAGTCACAGTTTCAAAATGAAATGACGTTGTTTACAAAATCAATGGAGCTTTCCACTCAAGGAAAATAGATTGCCAAGGTTTCAAACCAAATGTTAACTCTTGTGTGTACGTTCTCATGCTTTCCACTGCCCTCATACCAATCTTTACAAATCAATGCATACATATGCAAGGCAGTTCTCCCCCACCCCCATTTCTTGTTTGAAAACATGAAATTAAAGGCCTCTGATTCAAGAGAGTGGACCACACATACACATTTGCCTCCTCTTGTTCCAGAGGCCATCACTGTATACAAAACTTTTAATGGGGTTGGGGGGGGGAAGTAAAATTAAATGGGAGAACAGGTGAGGAAGTCACAAATAGATGATCATCTCTGGAAGACAAATCAGATGAAACAAAGCAGAAAAAGACAAAACCCAACATACAAAATACAACAGGAAGGAGAATGCAGATGAATCCTGAGCGATCCCCTTAGCAATGATGTTTAATGTTTTATCCCATGTAAATGGCTTAGCACATTGTAAGTGATCAATAAATGTTAACTATTATATCATTACTCCAGAACTTGCTTTTGTTAGTCCAGATCAATACATCTACATGTAACTTATTATTTTGTAGAAGTAAATAATATTCTATAACTTATTCATCCGTTTTCTTATTTGAGATACAGGCCTATCTCAAGAAGCAAGAAAGGTCTCAAATATACAACCTAAAGGAGCTAGAAAAGGAATAGCAAATAAAGCCTAAAACCAGAATAAGAAGGGAAATAATAAAGATTAGAGCAGAAATAAATGATATCGAAACAAAAAAAAAAAAAAACAGAACAGATAAATGATACTAAGAGTTGGTTCTTTGAAGAATTAAAAAAAAATTGATAACCCCCTAGCCAAACTTATCAAAAACAAAAGAAAAAGGACCCAAATAGATAAAATTGCAAATGAAAGAGGAGAGATCACAGAAATACAAGGAATATTATGAAAAATTATATGTCAACAAATGGCAATCTGGAAGAAATGAACAAATTCCTAGAAACTTATAAACTACCAAAACTGAAACAGGAAGAAATAGAAAATTTTAACAGATCCATACAGCAAGGAAATTGAATCAGTAATCAAAAATCTCCCAACAAACAAGAGTCCTGGGCCAGATAACTTGCCACAGGAAATCTACTAGACATTTAAAAAAGAGTTAATACTTCTTCTTCTCAAACTGTTCCAAAAAATAGAAATGGAAGGAAAGCTTCCAAACTCATTCTATGAAGCCAGCTTACCTTGATTCCAGCACCAAACACCCCACCAAAAAGGAGAATTACAGGCCAATATCCCTGATGAACATGGATGCAAAAATTCTCAATAAAATACTAGCAAATCAAATTTAACTGTACATTAAAAGTATTATTCACCATGATCAAGTGGAATTCATTCCTGGGCTTGCAGGGCTGGTTCAATATTCGCAAATCAATCAATGTGATACACCACGTTAATAAAAGAAAGGATAAGAACCATATGATCCTGTCAATGGATGCAGAAAAAACATTTGCAAAATATAGCATCCATTCTTGATAAAAATCCTCAACAAAGTAGGGATAGATAGAACACACCTCAACATCGTAAAGGCCATATATGAAAGCCCACAGCTAAAATCCTGCTCAATGGGGAAAAACTGAGAGTCTTTCCCCTACAATTAAGAACAAGACAAGGATGTCCACTCTCACCATTGCTATTTAACATAGTCCTGGAAGTCTTAGCCTCAGCCATTAGGCAACAAAAAGAAATAAAAGGCATCAAAACCAGGAAGGAAGAAGCCAAACTTTCATTATTTGCAGACGACATGATACTCTGTGCATAAAACCTGAAAGACTCCACCAAAAAATTGTTAGAACTAATACATGAATTCAGCAAAGTTGCAGGATATAAAATCAACATGCAGAAATCTGTGACATTTCTATACACCAATAATGAAGCAGCAGAAAGAGAAATCAAGGAATCGATCCCATTTACAATTGCACCAAAAACCATAAAATACCTAGAACAAACCTAACCAAAGAGGTGGAAAAAAATATATATATATATATTTAAATATAATTATTTATTATCAAGTTAGCTAACATACAGTGTATACAGTGTGCTCTTGGCTTTGGGAATAGCCAAAGAATAGAGCTTTCCCATGATTCATTGCTTACATACACACCCAGTGCCCATCCCAACAAGTGCCCTCCTGTTGCTGTGGCTGAGGTCAAAGAAGTTGTTGCCTTTTTTCTCCTCTAGGGTTTTGATGGTTTCCTGTCTCACTTTAGGTCTTTCATCCATTTTGAGTTTATTTTTGCATATGGTGTAAGCAAGTAGTCCAGTTTCATTCTTCTGCGTGCCAGTTCTCCCGGCATCATTTGCTAAAAAGACTGTCTTTTTTCTATTGGATACTCTTTCCTGCTTTGTCAAAGATTAGTTGGCCATACATTTGTGGGTCCAATTCTGCATTCTCTATTCTATTCTATTGGTCTGTGTGCCTGTTTTTGTGAAAACTGGACTACTTTCTTACATCCTACACAAAAATAAATTCAAAATGGATTAAAGACCTAAATGTGAGATGTGAAACCATAAAAATCCTAGAGGAGAACACAGGCAGCAACCTCTCTGACCTCAGCCATAGCAACTTCTTACTAGACACATCACCAGAGGCAAGGGAAATAAAAGCAAAAATAAACTATAGGGACTTCATCAAAATAAAAAGCTTCTGCACAGTGAAGGAAACAATCAATAAAACTAAAAGGCTACCTACAGAATCGGAGAAGACATTTGCAAATGACATATCTGATAAAGAGTATCCAACATCTATAAAGAACTTACCAAACTCAACACCCAAAAAACAAATACCTGGTTAGGAAATAGGCAGAAGACATGAATGGACACTTTTCCAAAGAAGACATCCAGATAGCTAACAGACACATGAAAAGATGCTCAACATCACTCATCCTCAAGGAAATACAAATCAGAACCACAATGGGATACCATTTCACACCTGTCAGAATGGCTAAAATTAACAACAGAAGAAACAGCAGGTATTGGCAAGATGTGGAGAAAGGGGAACCCTCTTGCACTGTTGGGGGAAATGCAAACTGGTGCAGCCACTCTGGAAAACAGTGTGGAGTTTCCTCCAAAAACTAAAAATAGAACTACCTTACAATCTAGCAATTGCACTATAGGTATTGACCCAAAGGTCATTTGCACAAAAGTACAAATTTGAAGGGGTACACACACCCCAATATTTATAGCAGCATTATCAACATAGGCAAACTATGGAGACAGCCCAAATGTCCATTGACTGATGAATGAATAAAAATGTTAGAGATATATATACATATATACACAATGGAATATTACTCAGCCACCAAAAAGAATGAAATCTTGCCATTTGCAATGATGTGGATAGTGCTAGAATGTATTATACTAAAAAAAATATTCCAATCAGAGAATGACAAATACCATATGATTTCACTCATATGTGGAATTTAAGAAACAAACAGATGAACATATGGGAGTTGGGGGAAGAGGAGAGAGGGAAACAAATCACAAGAGACTTTTAACAATAGAGGACAAACTGAGTGGTGATGGAGGGAGGTGGGTGGGGGATGAGCTAGATGGATGATGGGTATTAAGGAGGGCACTTGTGATGAGCACTGGGTGTTGTATGTAAGTGATGAATCACTGAATTCTACTCCTGAATCTAAGATTGCACTGTATGTTAACTAAAATTTACATGAAAATTTAAAAAAAGAAAACAAAAGAAACCTTCAGATTATTTTCAGGTTTTTGTGGGGTTTTTTGATTGAGTGGTCTACCAAAAAATGATGCAAGAAATTTCTTTATACACTTATCCTTTAATTATTGAAGTTTTTATTTCTATATGTTAAATTTTAAAAAATGACTTTGCTGGATGAAAAGGTAAGTGCAAGTTTAATTTTAATTGATTCACCAACTGATTGAAATTTTTAAGGACTGTAGCCGATGAACTCTGACCAGCAATGCTAAGGACCTGCCTATTTCTTTATTCTTCAGCCAAAGTTGGATATTATCACTCTTATAAATCAATAAATTTATAAATTGTTGTCAGTCTGATGAATTAAGAAAAGGATAGTTCACTAATATTGTAATTTGCTTTTCCCTGGCCTAGTATAGTTGAACATCTTGTTATACATCTTTAAGCTATTTGAAGTTCTTCACTTGAAGATAATTATTCATATTCTCTGCCCATTTTTCTTTTTCTGTCTTATCAGATTGTAAGAGTTCTTTGTATTTTAAAGACATTAATTTCTTGTCTGTTGTATACTGACTGTGATTACCATTGTTTGCTAGGCAGAAGTTTCTAATTTTTATGTTGCTGAACTCACCAGATTTTTCTTTTATGGTTGCTGGGTTTCTTTTCTTGCTATAGGCTAGGTCTCCCTCAAACTGAGATTATACAAATAGTCTACTATATTTCCTTATGTTATTTTTACCATTTTAGGTTTCAAATTTAGTTCTTTAATCCATCTGGGAATTATTTTTATTCATTTATTTTTATTTTTTATGACATTCTCATTTTTTTAATTAAAAATTTTTTAAGTTTTTATTTTAATCCCAGTTAGTTAACATACAGACTTATATTAGTTTCAGGCGTACAATATTCAACACTTCCATATGTCACCTTGTGCTTATCACAACAAGTGCACTCCTTAATCCCCATCACCTATTTCCCCATTCCCCCATCCACCTCCCCTCTGGTAACCATCAATTTGCTCTGTTTCTTGATTTCTCTCTCTCTCTCATTTTTTCTCTTGGTTGTTTTGTTTCTTAAATTCCACATATGAGTGAAATCGTATGCTATTTGTCTTTCTCTGACTGACCTATTTTGCTTAGCATTGTACTCTTTAACTCCATCCATGTAGTTGCAAACAGCAAGATTTTATTGATTTTTATGGCTGAATCATATTTATATGTGTATATATATATATATACACACACACACACATACACACACATACACACACACTATCACATCTTTTTAATCCATTCATCTATTGATGAACACTTAGGCTGCTGCCATATCTTGGCTATTGTAAATAATGCTACTATGAACATGGGAGTGAATGTATCTCTTTGAATTAGTGTTCTTGTATTCTTTTGGTAAATATCCAGTAGTGCAATTGCTGGATCATAGGGTAGTTCTATTTTTAACATTTTGAGGAACCTTCATACTGCTTTCCACAGTGGCTGCACAAGTTTGCATTCCCACCAACAGTGCACAAGGGTTCCTTTTTCTCCACATCCTTGCCAACATCTGCTGTTTCTTGTGTTGTTGATTTAGCCACTCTGACAGGTGTGAAGTGATATCTCATTATAGTTTTGATTTGCATTTCCATGATGATCAGTGATATTGAGCATCTTTTCATGTGTTTGCTGGCCATCTATATGTCTTCCTTGGAGAAATGCCTGTTCATGTCTTCAGTCCAGTTGTTTTTTTTTTAATGTTTATTTATTTTTGAGAGAAAGAGACAGACAGACAGCACAAGCAGGGGAGGAGCAGAGAGAGAGGGAGACACAGAATCTGAAACAGGCTCCAGGCTCTGAGCTGTCAGCACAGAGCCCAATGCGGGGCTCGAACTCACAAACCGTGAGATCATGACCTGAGCTGAAGCCGGACACTCAACCAACTGAGCCACCCAGGCACCCCTTCTGTCCAGTTTTTAATTGGACTTTTGTTTTCTGGGTGTTGAGTTGCCTAAGTTCTTTACATATTTTGGATATTAACCCTTTATCAGATATGTGGTTTGCAAATATCTTCTCCCATTCCATCGGTTGCTTTTTAGTTTTGTGGATTGTTTCCTTGTTGTGCAGAAGCTTTTTATTTTGATGTAGTCCCAATAGTTTATTTTTCCTTTTGTTTCCCTTTCTTCAGGAAATATCTATAAAAATGTTGCTATGGCTGATGTCAAAGGAGTTGCTGTGTTCTCTTCTAGAATTTTTATGGTTTCAAATCTCACATTTAGGTCTTTAATCCATTTTGAATTTATTTTTGTGTATGGTGTAAGAAAGTGGTCCAGTTTTATTCTTCTGCATGTTGCTGTCCATTTTTCCCAACACCATTTGTTGAAGAGACTGTCCTTTTTCCATTTGATATTCTTTTCTGCTTTGTCACAGGTTAATTGACCAAATACTTGTGGGTTTATTTCTGGGTTTTCATTTCTATTCCATTGATCTATGTGTCTATTTTTGTGCCAGTCCCATACTGTTTTGATTATTACAGCTTTGTAATATGACTTGAAGTGCAGAATTGTGATGCCTCCAGCTTTACTTTTCTTTTCAAGATAGCTCTGGCTATTTGGGGTCTTTTGTAGTTCCAGACAAATTTTAGGATTCTTTGTTCTATTTCTGTGAAAAGCGCTGTTGGTATTTTGGTAGGAACTGCAATAAATATGTAGAATGCTTTGGGTAGTATAGACATTTTAACAATATTTGTTATTCCAGTCTATGGGCATGGACTGTCTTTCCATTTCTCTGTGTTGTCTTCAATTACTTTCATCAATGTTTTATAGTTTTTAGCATATAAGTCTTTCACCTCTTTGGTTAGTTTTATTGCTAGGTATCTTATTATTTTTGGGTGCAATTATAAATGAGGTTGTTTTCTTAATTTCTTTTTCTGCTGCTTCCTTATTAGTGTATAGATATGTAACAGATTTTTGTACGTTGATTTTATATCCTGCAACTTTATTGATTATGTTTACCAGTTCTAGCAGTTTTTTTGTGAACTTTTTCAGGTTTTCTATATATAGTAACATGTCATCTGCAAATAGTGAAAGTTTTACTCCTTCCTTACTGATTTGGATTTATTTTATTTCTTTTTGTTGTCTAATTGCTTGGGATTTATTTTTGTATAGTGCGAAAAAAATAATAAGAGTAACAATAACAGAATTTAATGAACAATTTCTATATGCCAGATGCTCTGTAAGCATTTTGTGCATTTCACATAGATAAGAAAATTGAGGAGTAGAAAAGTTAAGGAATCAGTCAAGTTTATATGGCTACTAAGACATAAAGCTGGGGCTAGAACTCAAGCAATCTCACTCAGGACCTTATATGCTAAATATCCATATGAACAGCTAAGTATGCCAACCCTATTTAATAAACATACTTTCCCACTTAATAGAAAAAAATTTCATGATACAAGTTTTCAAATACAGTAGATCTATGTCTGGATTCTATTGTAGTTTTATCACAACTATATTGTTTTGAGTTTAGTAGTTTATAGTAAGTTTTTAACTTACTATTAAGTTCTCCCCCTCTGATATAGAGGCAAGTGCTCCCTCACTATTCTTCCAAATTTATCCATAAACTTTAAAATATTTTTACTCCATACAAACATTTAAATCATTTGTCCAATTTCAAAGCAAATATATCTTCACATTTGATTTGGATTGCATTAAATGTGCCTATTAATTTAAGAATTGATATTTATATATTGAATCTCTCTATCCATGAATATGCTATAATGCTCTGTTTATTTAGGTACTTCTATAAAATGTTAGACTTTTTAAAAATATAATTCTTGTACCTTTATTATTGAATCTGTTCTAAGTTATTTTATAATTTTGGTCACTGATGTGAATGGAATATTTTTTTCCCATATCTAACAGGCAGTTGTTAATATGTAAGAAACCAATGATTTGGGCATATTCATCGGGTACTGAGCAATTGAGCTATACTCTCTAATTGTTCTAATTCTTTTTTAATTGAGTTCTTTCACTTTCTAGATATAAAGTCACGCCACTGTAAAATAATGTATTCCTCTTTTCCAATATTTATACCACTTGCTAAATTTATGGAAGAAGAGTCTTATTGCATTAGTTAAAACTTAAAAAAAAAAAATAGGGACTCCTGGGTGACTCAGTCGGTTGAGCACCCAACTCTCAATTTTGGCTCAGGTCGTGATCCCAGGGTCATGGGATCGAGCCCTGAGTCTGGCCCCATGCTGAGTATAGCACCTGATTAAGATTTTCTCTCTCTCTCTCCCTCTGCCCCTCTCCCGACTCATGCTCTCTTTCTCTCTCTAAAACAAAAACAAAAACAAAAACAAACAAACAAACAAAAACCATATTGAATAGTGGTAAGAGTGGATATCCCAGCTTTGTCCCTGATTTTAATGGCTGTAGCTTTAATTTTTCACTCAATAATATGATGTACTGATTGCAATCCTTAGTCTTTAGCAGGTTTAAGTAGTTTCCTTCTGTTCCTATGACATTTGTAATTTTTATTAGAAAACTTAGTTAACGGGGCGCCTAGGTGGCCCCGTTGGTTGAGTCTCCCACTTCAGCTCAGGTCATGATCTCACAGTCAGTGAGTTCGAGCTCTGTGCTGACAGGTCAGAGCCTGGAACCTACTTCACATTCTGTGTCTCCCTCTCTCTCTGCTCCTCCCCCATTCATGCTCTGTCTCTCTCTGAATCAAAAATAAATAAACATTTAAAAAAAATTTTTTTAAAAAAGAAAGAAAACCTACTTAACTTTATCAAATTTTAAAAATGTTTTGCTATATCACATAATTTTTAACCTTCGATGTGCTAACATTATAGACAACATTGATATATTTCCTAATGTTATAAAACATAACAATTCTGGTATAAGCACTACATGATCATTCCTATACTTCTCGGACTATTCCAGACCATGGAAGAAAACAGAAAACACATTAGTTTACTTTAATATGATTTTACCATACCCTTAATACCAAAACCCACTACAAAATATATAACACAAAGCTTACAGAATACTTTCACTTAAAAGATAGAGATAAATAATTCTAAATAACACATTAGCAAATTAAATCTAGTAGTGTGTTAAAAGAATGATAGCAAATGATATGAGGGTATAGTTAGAAGTCCCAAGAGATTCAACAACAACAAAAATACTAAAGGAATTTGAAAAAATGGCTGCACATCACAAACCAATAATATCAAACATTAATAATAGTTTTCCTATACACTCACAACAACCAGTTAGAACTGAAAATGAAAGAAAAATATCCTACTCATACCATAGTTCTATTTTTTAACAGAATTCTTGGAAAAAATTTCCTTTTTTTAATGTTTATTTATTTTTGAGAGAGAGAGAGAGTGCACATGAGCAGGGAAGGGGCAGAGAGAGAGAGGGACAGAAGATCCAAAGCAGGCTCTGCACTGACAGCAGTGAGCCTGATGCAGGGCTCAAACTCACAAACTGCCAGATCATGACCTGCGCTTAAGTCAGAGGCTCAACTGACTGAGCTGCCCAGAGGCCCCGAAAAAAATTATTTTCCATGTTATTTGGGGATTTGTGAAACATAATCTTGAAAATGGAAAGTAAACATGGGTGGAACCCTGCATGGTTTCTAATGATTAATTCATGCCAGACCATTTGGAGATAAAGCACCAAAGGCTTGTCTGACTCATCAGATCTTCATTCCCTCAAAGAGAACAAGTGCACCGACCAAATTCAAAATAATCTTGGAGTTTCCCTGAAAATTACTGTGAGAATTTCTAAAATTAATTTCCTTTTGTTTGGGTTGGTCTTTACATCAAGGGCACAGCTGATGTTCACTTTAAGTCAGCTAAGCATTGTTTTGTCAGTGTTAACTATTAATAAAACGCAAAACTGTCACGTGTAGTGTGGACAGAAAGTCCCTGGAGAGAAAGCACTGGGTTGTCCATTTTATTGGAAGTTTCCTATTTCTAGGAATACATGCACTCATTAACGGCTATCCCAAATATTTACTACATGCCAGGTGCTGTACCAGGTGCTGGGGGTAGAGTGGCAGGCAGCACAACCAGACAGGTCCTTTCCCTCAAGGACCTGACCGATCAGTGGGCTGAGGATGGTGCTCCACAGAAGTTGTGCCTGACCCACCGCTTTCCTCTAGAACAGGAAAATGGAGAGCAATGGGTGAATTAAGAATTGGTTATCTCCACTTCTAACTGAACAAATTGTGTCTTTCATTATGAAAAGACCTGACATCAGTACACCACAGTGACTCTGAATGCCACACTTAGGAAAGCCCTTTGCCAGTGCAGTTCTCTACCCTGCTCCCCTCTCCTGCCCCCCCCCCCCCATGTGCTCTCTCTCTAAGCAGAAGGGGCAACAGCATCTCCTCTCCGGGGCTGAAGTCAGCCTGGGGCAGAGGCCAGCAAAAGTCAGCTTGGACAGCACAGACTTGCACCTCTGCCTCTAGGATGGCCTCGCTAAAACCTTGATACACACATGCAGTGTGTGTATCCAAGGTCCAGGACAAAGGTGGGGCACCTCCCTGTGGAATATGGGGTGTGAGACCCAGGTGGGATTTGGGTTGACAAGGTAGTGAGTGGAAACATCTCTCTTTTTTTTTTAAGTAAGAAATTTGTTGATCATAACAGGAGCCACCAAACTGTCCATATATTTTGATCTCATAATTTTATTTTGGGGAATTTACGGCAAGGAAATGATCTAAGAGAAAAAAAGTCCCAAGATATTCTCATAATTGCAATTGGTAATCATGATAAATTCTTAGCATCCCGAATACTGCCATCAGAGAACTATAATATAATCTGGATGAAACATTACAGAGGCATTAAAAACGGAAAGGATGTATACTAAGTTAATTCATGGAAATATCTACATTTAGAACAGAACATAAGATGGAATTCACACATAGATTATAATTATATGAAACATCTGTATATATATCAGAGAACATTAGAAGAGAATTTTGAATATTGCCAATGGCTTAGAATTTAATTAGTTTTTTCCCTAGAATTCTCTATTTAAAAAACAACAACAACCATTCTTTTATGCAAATTAGAACGAATGGCAACTGAGATATCAATAGACACAAGCTATTCAGGCCAGGCTTAAAGGGGAAGAGCAGAAGCAGTTGTCTGCATGTTAGGATTTGCTCGTTTGTCCCACCTCCAACCTCTCCAGATCCTGAACAGAAGACCAGGTTCTGAGACCCCACCACCTCCTAACAGATCACCCTGATGTCAGCTATTCAGACCTAGAGCATGCATCTCAACTCCTCTGGGTTTCTGGTTGCTGTACTCTGTCCCTCATCAGTCTAATTAGGTAGCATTACCTGCATTTGGCTACCTCCCCTGAGGCTGCCTTCCTGGAACACCATCACGTCTGTCTCCACACCTCTTGTGTCCTCCTCACATGGGCTGCTTCCCAGCATCTTCAGTGGAGCTGTTCCTGTATCACTTATCCAACACACTGCATGTAGCTGCATTGTGCCCAGATGTCCTATTACTGAAGTTCATTGCTATGTATCTCAATGGCTTTTCATTTTCAAGGATCTCTACTAAAAGATAAATATCCTTGAAAGTTGTACTATCTTAAGCCAGTTTTGTGTAATATCGTGGCTGGGTTTGATTTTCTTTTGAGTAAGGCAGGAGGGGATAGGAATAACACTAACAACTACCTTCTATTGGCACATCTGTTTGTATCTAGCACTTTTTACACATCAATCTTCACAACAACCTTGCAGGAAAGCATTATGGTTTCCGTTTGCAAGTCAGAGAGGTTAAACAGCTTGTCCAAGCTCACACTGCTGATCCATGATAAAGTCGGACTTCAAGCTCTTAGGCCCATCTGACTCGAAAGCCAGGGGTCTTTCAACCACCTCACGGTGTGTACCCGAAGTAGTGTCAGAGAAAGCACAGACAGGGCTGAGAGTCCAAAACCTAGCTGTGTGGACTTGCGCAAGACTCCATTTCTCTAGGCTCTGGTTTCCTCATCTGTAAAATGAGGGAGCTGGGCTTAAAAAGCTGCCCAGTAGGAGGGAAAAGAAGGGGCTAGGAAAATGGCCAAAAGGGTCTCCAAAGGCCCGTCTTTCCCATTTCACCCCTGAGACCACTGTAGATTGTCATAGATTCACGATTCCAAGCAGCTATCCAAGCACTGGGGAGAAGAGGAGAAAGGGCCCAGGGTGGTCACCACAGTCGAATTTTCCTCAGCTGTCACATGAAGAAACAAACACAGGACTCCTTACACATTTCGAAAGAGAATCCTTTCTGACAGGGCGCTCTTAGCTGGCAATTTTAAGCCCTGGAATATAAATAGTTTCCCATATAAGTGGGGGAAAGTCCTGGTGGAAATGTTATTGGCACCACCCGGGTGCAGGATTAGCAGTGAGGAAGTCCTCTTGGGACAGACTCTTAAATTGCAGAAAGGGGTTTGGAAGGAAAAAGTATAGGCAGCTGTATTATTTGCACTCAGGGCTAAGTAATAGCATCATCACAGGCTCTGTCATCGAAGAAAACATACAGAATACAAGTGAGAAGAAGCATTACAATAGGAATCCCCCTCCCCCTGAAAATGTCAGGCAATAGGGTACAAAACTGTTCTTTTCCCAGGAGCTATCACCAGGTGCAACCTTCCTGGGCCATCGTATACAAATATATAATCACCCCTCTTGAAAATACAAGGCTATACTTTCCCAAGTTTCCTCAGTGCCTTATTAAGCACATCAGGTGAAATGAAAGCCAACCTCAGTCAAGCTGGAAGGCATTTCAAGTTCAGCTTCAACCCATCAGGGATTAATGTTGAACTCCAATCCTCATCCACCTCTCATGCACTGATGTCCCAGAGTTGTTTTCCTTCTGCAGCCAGCGCTGGGCTGTTAGCCTCAATCTCCGAAGGAGGCTGTCAGGGCACTTGGCCCCTGCAGGAGCTGCCATGTCCAGAAGAGGGCACATGGAGAAGGCGCTCAACAAACCAGACGACAGGCAGCGAAGCTTGACTGCTGCCCCTGTTCTTCCCAAAGGGAGCTGGCTGTGGGGCCATGTGTGTGCCAGTGAGACAGGTCACCTGGGTGCCAGTGCCGGGGCTGGGGATGGGGCTTCGGTGTAAACCTGTTCCTCTCTGCAGCTGCCTGCTTGGCCGTGCTCTCAGTGGTGGGTCAGAAATTCGTGTGTGGCAGTCTCAAAAGCTCTTATGACATTTGCAAAACTCCAAGTATTTTTAAACCAGACTTTCAGGAGGAGGATCCGTTAGGTTCTAAAAGCTTAAGCCGTAGCCAAAGAGGGTGTAAATTTTTTATACCTCTACGGCACTATATCCACACTGACATTTGCTTCGCTCTCAGTTAAGGTGAAACCATGGTGAGACAGAGTCCCAAGCAGTCTCTGTTGAGCTGCAGGGGTGCTAAATGATGCTATTAATAGAAGAGATTTGAGGAATTCTCTTTGATAGAAACTACTTTGTTAGAATTGACCTTTAAAATTCAAAGCATTGTAAATCTTTCCTATCATAATAGCCCATGTTATATGTTGTTTCTTTCCCAATAAATTACTCGTCCACCAAGTCAAACTTCTAGAAGCTCAGCCGAGTGGGGGTGGGGGGGGGCGCTATGTGTCACTTTTTGGTGTTGTTTTGTTGTTTAAGATCCCTGGGTGATTGATTCTGAAGTGCAGAAACCACTGCCCTGGTCACTGAAGTTCACAGCCAACAGCTTTTGTGTTTTCTATTTTTGGTTTAGCTTTTCTAGGTTGTGGAGGCCAGTTAATTGGAGAAGATTCTGCCTGAGCAGGGTCAATACAAATATTCGGAGTTGAGCCTAACGCTGGGCTTAGAAAGCCTTGGGGATGGGTATTTTTTAAACATTCCACAAATGTTTATTAAGTGCCTACTGTGTGCCAGGCACTCTGATAGGACTGGGGATAGAGCAGTGACCAAAGCCCCTGCCCTCACAGAGCTCATATTTCAGTAGGGAAATAAAAAATGAAGAAGTATATATTATGCCATATATTATATAATGTCCAATAGTAAAATATGAAGAAAATAAAGCACGGTGAGGAGGCAGAGAGTGATGGGGAGGGTGTCATTTTAGATACGATGGGTGACAGAGTTTTCTGAGAAGTGGTGATGTTGAACAGAGAACTAAATGGAGAGTGTCAGGGTGGGAAGCATTTGAGGCAGAGGCAGGCAGAAAGAAACAAGTGCAAGGGCCCAGGGGCAGGTGTCAGCCCACCAGTGAATCAGGAAAAGACACCTCTTCTTCTGAGCAACCAGTCCATGCCCAGGCTTAGAACATGGGAGCCAGATCATGGGCTGCTTCTCAGACCTCCCTGCCCACCCCCCCCCCCCCCCCCCAGCCAGGTCATTGTTGTGCAGAGAAGCCACACGGAGCCTCTCCCACTGGTACATGCTTGGGACTTAGAGGAACAGCAGGAAGGCTGGTCAAGTTGGAGAGAAGAAAGGGTATCATAAGGGAGAATGATAACTAGCAACCTCAGTCTTAAAAGATTAATGATTTAGAATAAAAATCCCTTGGTTATGTGAACTAACCACAACTACATGGGATAGGATTTGGGAGCAGCTCTTTCACTGGGCACTTCTTCATCTCCTGTTGCGGTGATGATTTTCTGCCATCAACAATGAGGCTGATGCAGAATTTAAGAACCACATCAGACCTAAAGAAAATACCATTCCAATTTGGAAATTAAAGCTGGCTCTTTCCATGCCCATCTCAGACAGAGAAATTCTCTCCTCACTCCCCTCTTTTTATTCCTGTCCTTACAGCATTTGTATCATTCTTGTCTTCCTTGAGGCAAGACATTTTGCACAGCAAAGTCAAAAGAGCCTTGGCGTAAGTGTAAGTCACGAATATTCTTTAAATTACATAAAAAACAAACAAGTAAAATAGACTTTCTTCACCCCTTCTTCCATCTCTAACTCCCTTATGGGAGACGTTCATTTTCTACTTTATTTCTAAATTGTTTATAAAATGTTTTACAAATCTATTGTTTGACAAGCCCATATCTGATTATACTCGATGTTGTTTTAATTTTTCTTAACTATTTGAGAAAAAAAAGTGCTGTGTTGTATTGTGTTGACATTTGCTAGACCCGGATTAGCCTGTCTCCCCTAAGTGGCTATTACAATGAAGTTTGAGGACAAGACATAAAATGTTTATACATTGCTGAAGGACCTGTTAGAAATGTTAATTTGAGACTCTCCAATGCAGTCTGGAGCTGGGAATATGAGATAGAATTGTAGCCCGCAGAGCCATTCCATTCCCACTCCACTTCCTTCCCAACATAGACCCAATTAAACAAGGTCAGTATAATCAGGAAGCCTTCAAAATACATGAGTAGCCATTCATATAATTTAAAATGGAAAACAAAAGAAGTTTCATTCAATCCAGCACTCAAACCTTTTTGTTAATTAAAAGTAAAAGATCACGGGCATTGTTATGGTAAAGAAGAAACCAGGAAAGTGTGATGCAAGCCAAGGGACAGACAACAAATAATGCAGGATCGACAGTTCTCTTTGAGATGAACAAGTGTGGTTGACCCAAGACTCTTAGTTTTACATGGTTTGCTTGCCAGATGGTGCCTAACCCTCCCTCCAGCCCTGACCTCTGTGGGATGGGGATCAAGGCTGGGGTGCAGGTGTCTGTCTAACGCATTACTCAGAAGTAAAAACACTGAAAGCTTAATGGTGTTTGAAACAGCTTTGAAATGTTCCTTGTTTCAAAATGGCTACATTAAATAAGCAATCACAAAATGGTTGCATTAAAACATTGTAGACATACTTCCCAAGTAACTGAAAGCAGGGATGATTCTGATTTCCCTTTGTTGTGCTCCAACTTGCTCCTCTGCTCTTCCATGCCCTGTGCATCTAGTACCAGCTTTGTACATAGGTGATGTTTATTACTGCTGGTTAAATATATATTCAGGAGTGTCTCCAGAATGCTCACTGTAGATGTATTCAATAATCCTTATGCAGTACTGGGAAGTCTCTCTAGACAGTGAGCTAAGTGTGTGTGAAAATACAGAATTGAGACTCTTGGGAGGAAGGATGGAGGTTGGAGGAGCCAGGCAGGGATCAAGAATAAAACAAAACTAATGCATTTTGACCATGGAACGCTCAGAACACAAGGCTCAAAGGAAACGTGCCAATGGGTGACCATGAGAATAACCATGTTCCTAGAAAATGCTCCTTGTTCACTTTTTAGAAATAAATTAAGTGTGCTGAAAAGAATCTATTGATAACTCCATATTATATATTGTATTCTTACAATAAAGTAAGCTAAAGAAAAGAAAATGTTATTAAGAAAATCGTAAGAGAAATGCATTCACACTTCTGAACTGTATCCAAAAAAACCCACCTATAAGTGGACCCACATAGTTTAATTCTTGTGGTTTTCACATGACTGAGGTACAAGAATGGACATAAGATCACTGAAATTATCTCTCTCTCTCTCTCTGTATATATATGATATATATCTGATATATATCATATATATGATCTCCCTTTCTCCTTCTCTCTCTCTCTCTCTGTATACATATGATATATATCTGATATATATCATATATATGATCTCCCTTTCTCCTTCTCTCTCTCTCTCTCTCTCTCTCTCTCTCTCTCTAGATATATATACCATATATATATATATATATATATATATATATATATATGTGTATGATATCCTTCAATCAGTTTAGTGTTTGGCACCTGGAAAATTATGCTGATAAATATTTTCAGCAAAAAGAAATTATACCTCAAAGAAAATAAAAATCATTACATTAAAAAACTAAATGTACATGTATATGAAAAGATATCAACATCACTCATCATCAGGGAAATGCAAATCAAAACCACAATGAGATATTATCTCACACCTATTATCAAAAAGATAAGAAATAACAAATAATGGTGACGTTGGGAGAAAAAGCAACGCTTACGTTCTGTTGGTGGGAATGTAAATTGGTGCAACCACTATGGAAAACTATATGGAAGTTCCTCAAAAAATTAAAAATAGATGGGAATGCAAGCTGATGCAGCCACTGTGGAAAACAGTATGGGGGTTCCTCAAAAAACTAAAAATAGAACTACACTATGACCCAGCAATTGCACTACTAGGTATTTATTCAAGGGATACAGGTATGCTGTTTCGAAGGGACACATGCACCCCAATGTTTATAGCAGCACTATCCACAATAGCCAAAGTATGGAAAGAGCCCAAATGTCCATCAATGGATGACTGGATAAAGAAGATATGGTATGTATATATATATATATATATATATATATATATATATACACATACATACACACACACACACACACACACACACACACACACAATGGAATACTACTCAGCAATCAAAAAGAATTAAATCTTGCCATTTGCAACTACGTGGATGGAACTAGAGGGTATTATGCTAAGCAAAATTAGTCAGAGAAAGACAAACATCATATAACTTCACTCATATGAGGACTTTAAGACACAGAACAGATGTACATAAGGGAAAAGAAGCAAAAATAATATAAAAACAGGGAGGGGGACAAAATAGAAGAGACTCTTAAACAGGGAGAACAAACAGAGGGTTACAGGTGGGGGTGTAGGAGGGGGAATGGGCTAAATGGGTAAGGGGCATTAAAGAATCTACCCCTGCAATCAGTGTTGCACTATATGCTAACTAATTTGGATGTAAATTAAAATAAATAAATAAATAAACAAACAAACAAATAAATAAAATTTTAAAAAATTAAAAATAGAAATGCCGTATGTTTCAGCAATTCCATTTCTGCATATTTATCTGAAGAAAACAAAAACACTAACTTGAAAAGTTACCTGCACTCCCATATTCATTGCAGCATTATGGACAATAACCAAGACATGTGAATAACCTAAGTGTCCACTGACAGATGAATGGATAAATAAAATGTAGTGTATATATATATATATATATATATATATATATATGAAATACTACTCAGTCATAAAAAAGAATGAAATCTTGCCATTTACAACAAGATGGATAGAACTTAAGGGCATGATGCTGAGTGAAATAAGTCAGACAGAGGAAGGCAAATAGGATAAGCCCTCACTTATATGTGGAATTTGACACCAAAACAAACCAAACAAAAACCAAGCTCACAGATACAAAGAACGAATTGGTGGTTGACAGAGGCAGGAGGTAGAGGGTGGGCAAAATGGGTAAAGAGGGTCCAAGGTACAAACTTTCAGTTATAAAATAAATAAGTCATGGGGATGTAATATGCAGTATGGTAATTATAGTTAATACTGTATTGCATATCTACAAGTTTCTAAGAGAGTCAATCTTAAAAGTCCTCATCACAAGAAAAAAAAATTTTATAACTATATATGATGACAAATGTTAAGAAGATTTATTTCCCAATATGTACAAATAACAAATCATTATATTTTACACCTGAAACTAATGTCAGTTATACCTCAATAAAAATTTTGTTTTAGTTTTTAAGAGGACCAAAACCAAAATGGAACTAATGGCAGGTGAGCTCAAGGCCCAGAGTCCAATGATTGAGATGCATTCTCTTTGATGTTAAGTATGCAGTAATATAGCAGAATATTTTCCTTTCCATATTAATATTTTGCTGTAATCAATAATATTGTGCTAAATGCAGGGATCATCTATGAATCATGGAACTATTTGCCTCTTTGCAGAGATCTAGGGTATGGCAAGCCCCCTGGTAACATCAGATGTTATTTGTTTACAGGAAAATGCTCTTTATATGAAAAGTACCTTCCAGCCATGCCTGATCAATATCCAGCTGTCACACAGTGCATGCACACATGCTTTATTTGGCATCATTCTTTTCAGGGACTTTCTAACCAGATCCAATTGGTAACCACATTCAATAATAATTATGGTTAAGCTTTGAGCCACGATACAACTGTGCTTTATTCTCATCAGTTGTGCTCATTTAATTATTTGCAAAGTTTTCAAACAAGTTAAAAAACTGAAAGTAGAAGGAGAGACTATATGAAATAATAAGTCACCTTTACTGGAGACGTTCAAGCCTAGCTATATAATAACCACTCAGGAAGAGGTGCCCTGTAAAGGAAAGAGTGGGGAGTTTGGAATTAGTAAAGTTTGACTCTGGCTTTGCTACCCAGCTGCTGAACATCTCTGAGCCTCTCGGTTCTTGTCTGAAAATGGAAGTAGTTCATATTCACCTTGCAAAGTGTATTCTGAAAATTTTAAAGATAATCTGAATACTGTATTCAGACTATTATAAATGGGAAGACAGTTGGACTAGATGACTCACAAGGATATGTGACATACCTATTCTAAGATTCTAGGATTCTAAATTCTAACCTTTTAAAGGCTTACAGTACTGACAATAATTTCTCCACCTACAAATATGTGGTGTGTGCTTAGCATGTGCAAAGCACTGTGTTTCAAAGAAAACTGTTCATAAATTATTAGGAGCAGGAACTCAATGATCTATCTTACACACTTGTATAACAGCTTCTAAGGTTAAATTAATGAATGCTACCTAAAAGGCCCTATCAAAAGCAAGCCAACAGCCTATGTTAGTCTCCTACCCAAAGGATAACTCTGAATTTGGATGAATAGAACGTGTAAATATAATGCCTTTATAGAAAGACAAGGAAACAGGAAGGGCAGAATTGGGAGAAATAACCCTCAAATGGAGACTGCCATCCTAGCTTAGGGAAGCTGTGGGAGGGCTGAATGAAGGCTTGGGTAGGTCTATTCACAGCTTAGGGGCTACTGGGTGACAGATGAGGACCTCCAAACACCTTTTCCAGTGACCTGAGAGGCAAGAAAAGGGAGTCCATCCTAGACCTGGGAGAATGGATGGAAGCAAGTTAGACAAACAAGAGGCATGGACTCTACAGTGTGGGGTCAATAGCATGGATGGTGTACCCTTATCGGCCAAAGTGTCTTGACTTGTCCACCTGCCCCAACATGTTATTTACAAATCACTTCCATGTACGACATGGTAAGTATATCATAAACCTTCACAGAGTAGAGACATTGAAAAGGATTTTGAAACAGAAGTTGTAATATTTTATTCTTCACCTTAGTCAGTCTTCTTGGGCATCCCACTTTGGAGACCAGTAATACAGAACAGGTGAACTTGTGGGAGAAAGGGGAATATGGAGTTGTCATTCCCTGCATAGAAGCTCAAAGGGGAAACACACCCTCTACAAGTCTCCCACCGCTTTTCTTCAAAAGAGAACTTTGTCACCATGTCAGTGAATAGGCAGGAATAGTGCCAGATAAGAACTCAGTGTCCCCACCACTCTCACTCTAGCTTCCAGACTTCTGCCTGGCCTGCAGATTGCACTTTTCTTCCAAGGTTGCCATAGTTACATCTGATGCCACTGCCAGAAGGTTTTCCACCATTAGGAAGTTCAGACTCTATAATCTGGTAGTGACTGTATCTGACCTGGATGAGTTTGGATGACAACACTATGACTATTTTCAATTTGAGGGAAGGGAAGCACTTTGTTTAGACTGTATATTATGAGGAGAGGGACTGAACTTTACAGAGTTCTTTTTATACAGAATCCTGGGTACTGGGTCCACAGTGGGTTTTGTTTGGTCAGTTGATTAGTTTGGGTTAAAAATTAGATTAGGAAAAAAAAATTATTTCCTGCAAAAACAGATATATAATTAGCAAATATCATAGCATATGGTTGTTGTTGTTGTTTTTTCTGCAGGCTTTACAAAAAGCTCACTGTCCCTACTAGGGAACATCAAATTTGCTGTGGATTTTTTATATATGCTTCATCTTATGACTGTAGAGAGAAACACAAATAAGCCTATAAATTGGTCTCTAAAAACATCACCAAAGCAACCACATGGGGAAAAAACATTTGCCCAGTTTGCTACAGTTCCCGTATATGATTGCATTCTGCAGTGGGGACCACTCAGCACCCAAATGTACAGAGCCTCTACAGAACTACAAAAAAACATTTGTGGTCTTGGTTTGACAAGCTTTCAGTTGGGAGAACTGGCTGGGTTCTGCCTCTAAACGCTGGCACTGGCATTCCAATGTAATACTTGGTGATTCCTCTCATCAAGAACTTGGTAGTCAGTTCTGGTTACCGTAGAGATGCCTTATCTCCCAGTGAAACTTTAGGGAATGGCAGTCAGCCGGCTGCTTCTATCTGTTTAGCCAAGCCCATGAGGTGTGAGAGTGGTTTTCACTGACAAGAGGCAGTTAGCTGACTGGAGTTAAACCACAAAACCTAGCCTGGGTAGGGTTTGGGGTACACATTTTGATATCTCAAAAAAAACTTATGGAAAATTATTTCTAAAGATTGGTAGTAATTACGGAAAAGTCATTATACTGGGTTTGGTTCGGTTTGTTTTTTTAGTAAGTTAGGTCAGTTTTGCTGACTCCTTATTTCTTTTTTACTTGACTTTGTCAAGGTATAGCAAAGACAGATGTCTGGGTTGGCACCAAAGAGCTTTGATGACACCAGTACATGGCATCAGTTGATCTTGTGCCTCATGTGGAGTGGAAGACGGAAGAGAAAAGAGAAAAGCAGAAATCATAAAGGCTTTCTGAAAGTTAGGTTTCAGACGTTTTGACTTTGTAAAACTGAGTGTTTTAGTGAATATCATAGTTTATTATAGTCAGTCTCACCACTCTCAGTCATAAAATAAATATGATTTTCTCTAACTAGAGTTTTCACACATTCATTTATAGTCAATTCCATTATTTCACTCAGTGTGAACTATTATATTTTCCCCAATTAAGTGAGCTGATTATGCAACTAAAAGATTGGTAACAGCTTAGGTTGTTTGTGGAGTACAAAGAAAGTATGAAATTATTTTTCCTACTCTGCCCCAGATTCAAGTTATTCATTCCCAGGATTGAATTATAATCCCAGGATTGATTTATAAATGTCTAAATCTTAATCCCTTTTACAAATTAGCATGGGTCTTTAGTCCAGATGTTAAAGGAAATTTGCTTTAAATTGTTTTAAATTTAAATTTGCTTTAAAACAATAAGACTACAGACAGTGGAAAAATAAAAAATACTAAAACAAAACACTAGTTGAGTAACTACAGCAAAATCTCATTTATTTGAAATTCATTAATCAGGAATTGGTGATTGTTCAATAAAGGTACAAGACCAAAATGTACCTTTAGCCTAGTTGTGTAAGAGTTTGCTAAGTCAGTTACTAGCAGAAAACATTTTTTTTAAAAAGAGAGAAGGCTGAAATTTCTATAGAGAATGTTCTAATACCTTTAAGTAATTTTAGAAATTTAAAGCATTGAATGATATCTCAGTTATAAATAATTCTTATCAATAATTTAAGTTCTTCTTGAGCCACTAAGTAAATCTTCTTTGACCTACTTAAAGGATTTGCTGTAACCATGAAGGTAGCCTTTCATTTATAAAATGAAAATGAAAGCCTTTTCCTAAATCAAACTGTCCTTCCCTCCTAGTTTTCTTTGCGCAAAGCAAGTCGTTGGATGTTCTGGTTTAAGTGCATGAGATCTAGAAGCAGCTTGCCTGGGTTCAAATCTCCCTTTTACCAATTGGGCATGTTATTTACGGTCGTGGTGCCTCCATTTCCCAGGCTGCAAAGGGGGGAAAAATAACACCTAAAAGATTTGAAAACCGTAAAGCACTTAGAACAGTGGGTGGTCCCTTTAAAATTAGCTCTTGTTGCCATAACACTATATTGCAGGTCAGTGATTCAAGTTAGACTCAGTCACACCCCCAGGGCATCACTAAGAGAAACTTCTGTGAAATGGTAAACATTTTACAGCAGAGAGGCTTTAAAGCCCCTTTTTACAAAACTCAAGGGCAAATTTTCTTTCACACCGCAGTGCATCACAACCGTCTTTCGATTCTTCAGACTTCCTTTCTTCTGGCCTCCATCCACCCAACCTAGCCTGCCAGGTACTTCTGGTTAATTATGCATCAGCTTTTTCCAAGCCACCCCCTGCCAGTCTCTACGAATTCGTCTTAGTTCTCTTTCCATTTCGTGCTAGAACGCACCTCCTCTCTTAAGTCCTGCCTCATCAACACCCTCCGCTATGCTATTATCAGCCCTTGACTCGGGCACAGCTCTGCTTGGGAACCCTGGTTCAATAAATGCTTCAGATGGTTAGAGGCTTTCTGAATCGGCCGGTCTTCATCTGAAATTTTTCAATAAAACGTGGAGTTTGAGCAGCCCGCCCTGAGTTGTTGGACTTTGGCTCCAAACCAGACTCCCAGTTAAAGACACAAGAACACGAGGTTGGGTGAGCCACGGCCCTGGAGGGTTGGTGAGCGCGACCGGAGGACGGTTTAGGAACGGTTCGTTTGGACAGGATGCGGACGAAGGAAAGGAGGTTAGTGACGCACCTGAATAAGTCCGCTAGACGAAAAGGAATAAACTAAGGCTTTTATCGTGTAGATTAAGGGACCCGCGCGCCCGCGCGCAAGCGCGCGCGCACACACGCCACATGCAAGAAAAGAGAGGGGCAGTCTCAGGTATCTGACAATGACACGGCTCTGATCGAGATACGGTCTCAAAGGCCCCCGATTTCCGGAGCTCCCTACCCCCGCCACCTCCGAAGATTACTGTTAGCGCATCTCTCCGCCCACCCCAGGCTCTGGAACTCCAGGCACCCTCCCCCCAACCCGGTGGCCCCAGCTCCCCGCCCCCCCTCCCCCCGAGAACACTGCTCCCCAGTGTCCTCTGGAACGCCGGAGTGGCTGTCGGGTTTCGAACCCGGGCGTCGACCCTGGCCCTTGGTGCGCTCAGCCGAGTCGCTGGCGCTGCCTTTGCCCCCACATCAATCATTTAGGGGCTCGCTCGGGCTACTGCGGCCCGAGGAAGGGGGATGGTACGGAACTCGAGACAGGGGACAACTCTATCCCCCGAGGCGGCTGCGAAACACTAGCCGGGGAGGCCCCCGCCCTCCCTCGGTGCGCCTGTCCCTCCCTCCTTCCAGCGCCTCGGCTCCCACATCCCCGCCTCCCGCTCCGGGGGCGGCGGCGGCCGCGGCGGCGGCGGCTGCGCCCGCGCCCGCACCGCGCGATGCCCAGTCACCGCAGCAGCGCCGCCGCTGCCGCAGCAGTCCGCCGCCGCCGCCGCCGCTGCCGCAGCGCGGGCGACCGCGAGCCCGTAGCAGGGAGCCTGGCGAAGGCGCCGCCGAGCCCGCGGGCTCCTGCCAGTCGCTGCGCTGCTTATAACCTGATTATTGTTTCTATTTATTTTTTTAGGAAGGGCTGCTCAGAATAAGGTCTTCTCTTGAATCGGCAGCGACGCCCCCGGCGCGTGCACAAAGGCTCCGACGGCGGCCGGCGGGGACTGCCGAGCGCGCGGGAGCCGGCGCCAGAGGTCGCCTCTGCGCGACCTAGCCAAGCCCCAGGCACCATGCCGCGGCGCCTGCAGCCCCGGGGAGCAGGCACAAAGGGCCCGCCGGCCACAACCTTGGCGGCTTCGGAGGCCGCCTCGCGTCCCCATCCCTCCGCCTCCGGGGACCCCCCAGCATCGGCCAAGCCGCTGCTGCGCTGGGACGAGGTGCCCGACGACTTCGTGGAGTGCTTCATCCTGTCGGGCTACCGGCGGCTGCCTTGTACGGCGCAGGAGTGCCTAGCCTCGGTACTGAAGCCTACCAACGAGACGCTCAACTTCTGGACGCACTTCATCCCGCTACTGCTGTTCCTGAGCAAGTTCTGCCGCCTGTTTTTCCTGAGCGGCCAGGACGTGCCCTTCCATCACCCATGGCTGCTGCCGCTGTGGTGCTACGCGTCGGGCGTGCTGCTGACCTTCGCCATGAGCTGCACGGCGCACGTGTTCAGCTGCCTGTCGCTGCGCCTGCGCGCTGCCTTCTTCTACCTGGACTACGCGTCCATCAGCTACTACGGTTTTGGCAGCACGGTGGCCTACTACTACTACCTGCTGCCGGGCCTGAGCTTGTTGGACGCCAGAGTGATGACACCATATGTGCAGCAGCGCCTGGGCTGGCACGTGGACTGCACACGCCTCATTGCTGCCTACCGCGCGCTCGTGCTGCCCGTGGCCTTCGTGCTGGCTGTGGCCTGCACGGTGGCCTGCTGCAAGAGCCGCACAGACTGGTGCTCTTACCCGTTCGCGCTTCGCACTTTTGTCTTCGTCATGCCGCTCAGCATGGCCTGCCCCATCATGCTCGAGAGCTGGCTCTTTGACCTGCGCGGTGAGAACCCCACGCTCTTCGTGCACTTCTATCGTCGCTACTTCTGGCTAGTGGTGGCCGCCTTCTTCAATGTGAGCAAGATCCCTGAGCGCATCCAGCCAGGCCTCTTTGACATCATTGGCCACAGCCACCAGCTCTTCCACATATTCACTTTTCTCAGCATCTATGACCAGGTGTACTATGTGGAGGAGGGCCTGCGCCAATTCCTCAAGGCGCCGCCTGCTGCACCCACCTTTTCTGGCACAGTGGGTTACATGCTGCTGCTGGTGGTCTGTCTGGGGCTGGTCATCAAGAAGTTCCTAAACAACTCGGAATTCTGCAGTAAAAAGTGAACCTTCGCCTTGGAGGAGGCCGCTGGTTTGCTCACCTATTTGTTTGGAGTTTCTGTTGTTGCTACTGTTGGTTTGTTTTCAAGTTTTGTTGTGTTTCCTTCTTTGCTCGAGGAAGGTGCTGCAAAACCACAGGAAAAAAATCCAATGCAACAAGGGGGTCTCAGTGCACTTGGGGCTTTTGAAGAGGGAGGTGGTTCCAGCAGGAGGGAGAGGGTACCTGGTTCTTGCCCCTGGAAAAATTCTGGTGGTGTCTCTGACATCCAGAGGCAGTGAGGAAGATCCCAAATAAAACCCCAAACAGTTCGGTTTTCCGGTCACTTTCTGTGCCAGTGGTAATGACAAGTAGCCCTTGTGAGGTCAAGTATGCAGTAAAGAGGGTAAGTAGACAAAATCGTTGGGTACTTCCATTTCAGTCTGAGGAATGCTTGGATTTGTCAAAAGAATGGAGCTTTGTAGGAAACGGGCACAAAGACACAAACCCAGGGCTTAACCTACTAGAAAATGCATGGAATGTGAACACAAGTTAATTATCTCAAAATGTTTCTCAGATGTTATTTAAATAGTAATATATACAATGATTTTTCATGATTTATCAAAGCCTGTGATATGCACTGAATTGTCTTTGTTACATAGTTTTGAATTTTGCAGCCCTTCTGCATTGCATACACTTGAACTGGACATCAGGGCAAGCTGCTTGAGAATTCTCAACTACTTTTTTAAACAGTGTTTTCTGAAGGTGTATGTGTGTCATGATACAACTGTGAATTATTATACCTTAGGGACTCTGGTTAAACTATTGTTGAGGAGCTCAGTGGTTTGTATACATCCCAGATTCCAATTTACTTTAATGTATTCCACAAAACCTTTCTTATTTTTTGTTTTGTTTTTGATTTTATTGTTTCCTTCTCTAATTATTTAAATTGCCACTAGAATAATGTGCCTTTTGAAGGAATGCCCAAAGGACGGGTCCTCAAACATAGTTTCATGCATGGGGAGAGCAGTAAGAATAAGCGTTTCTTACTTTACTGCAAATCAGGGTCTAACATTCCACCCAGAAGAGAAGGAAGATGGTGTTGATTTTAAGTTTTTGGTAGGACTGGAAGTAGCTTACCGGGACCTGCAGAGCATTTGACTTCTCTAAGAGAAGGAGTCAACCCGCTAAAGTGGCTGTGGTTCTTAATGCAGCCATTGGGGAAGGTGAGAGGAAACTGTTCTACACCGATGCCATTTATCCTTGCTTAAAATTCAAAACATAATATGCAGGAATAACTGAGGCAGTTAAATTATGGAAGTCGGGAGCATATTACTTGAGTTGTAATTGAAAATGTTGAGTTAAATAACATTAACTTTGCATAGTTAAAACCCTGAAGTCTCATTTGGATCCCCACTATGGAAATGAATGGCAGTGGCCCTAAGTCGTTGAAAAATTAGTGAATGTGCTCCTGCGATCCTTCCTAACAACAACATCGGCCGATGTTATTTAAGACATTTCTCATAAACAATAACCTGTACTTGAGATAACAACTCTAGGTTAACACAAAACCACTGAGGTGGCTTATTGAAATACTTATCACACTTCCTGATAAATTCTTTTGGTTAAGAGCCAAATAAGTCATTGAATGGGGAGTCTTGACTTCATAGTATAATTTAGATCAAGCACATAAGGTAGATGAACACTTACCTCAGCACTGGTAGGCTGGATCTCCTTAAAAGATCTGTTTTTGTTTATGCTTTTAATCTCTACTGTATTTGTAAACAGAGAGGCTTGGCACAATTCCCTGGAATAACCAGTATTCTTGTGTGTTAATCTGCACACAGAAGTTAACTTTACATATGTCTATATTTAATTTAGAACCTCTTAATGGGATTGTAAATACACTTTGCACATTTGCTGATGGGTGTCTGTCCAATCTTACGCAAAGTGCAAGGAGGTTCCCCTTAGGTGATAGAGGCTGAGAATTTGTGCCTAGCACAGATGTTTTTCCTCAGCTATAACTTAACTCAGTGCATGTATTCAAGGACAGTTGTGGAAATCAGGATATTTCCACATGCAAACTTATTTGCATGTCATTGCTGTCTCTTCTAGAGCTCCAAAGAATGTTAGTGTGGAAGCTAGAGAAACAGGTCGAAGACTGTTTGGTAGCTTCCTTGTAAAATGGGACCTCCCCTTTCAGATGGAACTTTCAAGGGACAGATTCTAAAAAGGGTCCATGAGTTTGAGAACAAGAAATAAACCCCATATTTGTCATTTTAAACTTTTGTAGGAGATGTTCTGGGTCTACAAATAGAATTATCTTCTTGCCCTGTGTCTTTGTCCTTAAACAGAGGCCACTTAAGGATAAATTTATACCCATATCATTTTCAAGTGATTATGATGCATGAGCCCAGTAAGGTGACACAGTTTTCCCCTGAAAGTTTTCAGCACCCCGTATGTCCCAGAGTGAATGAGGACTCACTTTCCTTCCCTTTGCCTTTTCCTTCCTCCACTTTGCTTTCCCTCATTCCATCTCAGTTTTTATGTACCACATATAACATTGATAAAAGGACATTCTGGTGGAAAACAATGGTTTGACTTCACTTCATATTTGCAAATAGATACCATATATGCTATAAAGGACCAGGGATGATTTGTGAAACTATGTATGTTATTTGCTAAATTATATCAGATTTCTGTCCAGATGAATGATGATATTTTAGAAGCAGCAAATATTTACTGAGTTTCCATTTGCATGGAACTAGCCAGGTATATTATTACATATTTCAGGGGTAACACAGCAGTCAGAATAAAATATCTTTAAAAAATATCTTTGACATTCTCCATTTTGCCATACCCATTAGAATTCAGTTTTGCTTTATTGTGTTCAGCTGTTTGAAATGTAGAACAAATGATAAATAAGAATGTACTCCATTATCTCTGCAAAACCTATTTTGCCAGTGGAATTTTGAAGCAGATTATGTAATACATTTTATTTTTACTTGTTAGTCATGATCTCGATGACATCTCAAGGAGCAGCGTCATAAAGTCATGCCTGGGAAATAAGGGGGTCTGACTTCAGAGCCTGTCACCTTGGGGGCTGGTCTCAGGCTGACTCAGCTGAGTGGGTTGGCTAAAGGGGGTTCCTTTCTTCCATGTCCTTGCAGCTACACCCTCAGGTGAAAGGGATGACCTTCCCAGAGAGAAGTGAGTTTTTTGGTCATGTCATGACTGGCTTGTAAAAATAAACGTGATCTTTTCCACTGGCCATACACTTTCTATAAATAGCCCGGGAAGAAAGTATGGGGCTTCAGAGCTGGCCAGAGTGGCCTTCACATGTTTCCATTCATAAATCCTACCCTTAAGTGCTTGCAGTTAAAAACCATTTAGCCTAATTCATCATGCCACTTCAGGGGAATCATTTCTAAGAATGCAGAATTGGGGGGATGGAGGTGATTTTTATTTTTTCTGATTTGGTGCTGAATCTGAGGGCTCCCAGCAATAAAGAACAGGGATTGTTACCTTCAAATCTCTTCTCAGTTTTATTTGGTTAATCTGCTCAAAGCTATAGTAGGAGACAGGTACAGTAGGAATTATCTCCATTTCGAGGTTCTACCAAGGCACAGAATGAAGTTTTCAAACTGGCATTAGAATGTGGGGATGGCTGTGTGCTCAGCTGAGTGTTTCTTGCTAGTTTGCATGGCTATGATGCCTGGCCAAGCACACAGACACTAATTGGAGATGTATGTGGATACAGGTATATAATTTATAATTGTAAAACAGTGAAGTGAGATGTGGTTATCCTTGAATTTAGATTATAAAAATCTTAAACAGAATGTTACCAGGTAAATAGTTTTTATCATCTTGGATTGTTCTTCATCTATTAACATCTACCATGCTGACTTTACCCTGTCAGTATCTTTTGAGTTGATTTCCACATTTGTTCATGTAATCCTTTTAATAATCATTGAGCACCTACTGCATAGAAGACATTGGTGAAGGATCCATCCATATTATTACAGTTTGGTTCTTTTCTCCTTTCGGTTAGCGTAAGAGCAATGCATAGAATCTTATTTCAATTAACATGCTAACTTGCCCAGAATCAATTTCTTTCCTTTCTCTCTCTCTTTTTTTTTTCTGTCTGCTCCTAGGCCTATGTGAATTTTATTATTAAAAATAATTTAAAAATTTAATTACATTGAGGGTGAAGGGATAGCAGGCATATGTACATAGAAAGGGTTGGAAATTTTATCATCACTACTAATAGAGATACTAATCACAACCACTTTTGGGGTGGTTAATAGTATTCATGTCATTATGAAGCAAGTTTCATCCAAAGTGCCTAGAGTGTGATGTCATTAAGTGTCTGAATTTCATAGATAACATACTTAAGTTTTAAAAGTATGAGCTTAAATCTCCAAAGATTAACTGACGTTCTTTAACCTTTTCTTCTTTTAAGGTCATTGTGTTGTAATCTATAAAACAAGTCTTAGAAAAAAAATTGATCTAGAGTAAATTATAAAGAAAGAGTATGAGATGTGGAAAAGACAGGAAGAAGGCATGAGATGGGGAGAACAAGGAGGATTAGACTCAAAGAGTTACAATGGGACAGCAAGTTCAACTATGGACAATTTCTCCTGAGTTTTAAGTTTTGTCCCTAGAAAAGCATGTGAACTCACATGGGGTTAGCACTCAAATGGACAGGCAAGGAATTCTATTTGGCAGCCTAATCACATCCTGTAGCTTTTGACCTAAGCACCAGTGCCAAGGTACATTTCGAGTAGTACACTTACCCCTAGCTTAATGTCCTTAATTTGTTTCCATAAAAATTAGGACGTAAGGCAAAAAGGCATTAGGGGATAGCACCAGCCAATTGTAAATCACCTTTCAAATCATCTCTTTAAAGGATTGCCAATATCCTCTGACATAAATTGCCTGACGAAAAGCAAACAAGCCTAGACAAACTGAAAAAAGAAGGCTTTCACTGGTTTAAGCTGAGCACTACTATATTCCATTGTGATAGGCCACACACCTTCCTGGTGAAGATTTTATTCCTTCTTCAATACTATGAATAGTTCTCTCTTAATTGTGAAAATGGATGTCAGTTCTCCTTAGTTACTATTCTAAAAATTGAATGCAAATTTTTGTTGTTGTTTTAAAAGGACAAATGTATTGTGTTTCTGGTTTGCAGATTTCTAACCAGTTTGTGGGCTTTTTTCTTTTAGAAGAGCTTCTTAAGAGTCTGTGAGCAAGTTGCAGAATTAGAGTATTTATTTATAGGTCAGAGACCAAGAATGCTCATTTGGCTGTTAACTCTGGCAGGATGTGAAAGCTTTGAATACATATGCAACAAAATGATCACTTATTTACTATTTAACTCAATGGAAAATAGCCTTTCATTTGAACTTTGGAAAACGTTCCCCAATGTATTGTGCATCTAAATGTTATACATGATCCTTAATATTTTTTGTTCTTAACCTATCTCTGAAAGCTATTCCAAACATGGCATTCCTCAAGGATTATTTCTTGAATGTGCAAAATTATTCTTGAATGTGTAACAGGGGCAGGCCACCTTTCTCATGCCTTACAGCTCCACCTAAAATATGCAATAAGCACTCAAGGAGGAGTGGAGGGGTCTGCAGATGGTTATTTAACCATGCTGGAGAAATGGCCCTACTCCTCCTCACAGCTCACCACAACATTGAGAAAGGACACCATGTAAATAAACCTTTGTTTCTAGATGAGGGGAGTACAGGGACACATTAATTTCATTTTTTTCTTTTAGTTCCACATCCAGTTAGAAAGCATAATCTGTTTTTAATACGCTGGATGCAAAAAAAAAAAAAAAAGAAAATTAATAGGAAAGCATTTTAAAGAAGTATTCTAATTTTATATTTTAAAAGTTTATAATAGCAATTTGTTTGTAAAAACAGGCCTTAGCACATAGATGAGAACCAGCGCTTTTTGGAAAGCCTCATTTTTGTCTTGGGAGTTTAATCACCTTGAGCTCTTACCCAAATGATAAAGACCTAGTAGGTCTTTAAAAATGTAAATAATGTATAGTTTAAAGAAAGGTAAAAAAAAAAAATTTTTTTTTAAAAAGAAGGAAACAGGTCAGATATGTTATAGGTGTGTAACAAGTCTAAATTAAAAGTCTTTTAAAAATTCTAGTTAGAAACTTCATTAAATTCACTCTCCCAGCAAGGCTTAACACAGAACGTCTACTTTTCTACCAGGTTGATTTTCTTTTTTGGAGGCTATGAGCAAAATTATTGTAAGCCACTGAGTACCCAGGCAGTAAAGGAATGAAGCACAGTTCACTTTGATGAGGGTATAACCACAGCTAATGATGCAGCCAGGAAAACGTACAGCCCTGACACGCTCCTCATTTCTTTGGAGTGGAAAAGGAGCGTAGAGCCCCCTGCCATCGTTACACACATCAGGCAAGGGCTGTCTGCATTGCAGGGCTGGGGACGACCCCGTGGCTGCTCTTTTATCTGCATAAAGCATGTGGTAGCTCTGAACTCATTTCAGCCCTCTCCCAGGCCATTCCCACCACCCTGGAAGCCTTTGCGTTCCACAACCTCAACCTTGAAGACAAAAGGTTTCTAAAAGGATTCCGTGTGTATTTAGGCCTTGTCAAACCATCTGCCTTACTAGGTTCATCCATTTCCAAACCAAGGATTTAAACAGGATTACTGTGCTCGGATTTACAAGAATGTACAACCAACAGGTTCCCTTTGGCAGTAAAGGGCATTAATTGAAGGCCATACTCCTTTTTTCCCTCAGGTCAGAGGTAGAGGGTAGATTTCACAGTGACCAAATAGAGACATTCTTATGTCAGTATTTTTTTTTTAAGTTCATTTAATGGTGATAATGGAGGGAGAAAGGAGTAAAAGATAATGCAGGTATGAAGAAACTGAAAGATCCCACTGCTTGCTAAATTAATTCTTCTTAGGCTACCTGACTCCAGCCATCACCTACATCCTAAACATCTGTATTTAGCCAGGTAGAGAGGCTTCTCAGGATGTGTGAACTTCCACACAGGGACTGCAGTGTGGTTTGAAATCATTAATGTACTCTACCAGAGAAGCATTATTTAATCATAATTCCACATTATCTGATAAAATAATCTATAAAAGTAGATATCACTTTGGTCAATTCTGTGCATGTAGCTAACAAAATTGTGATTCATTTCTCTTGTATAGTTTGCTATGATTTGGGTTTTCTGAGACAATTGTTCCTTTATGATCTTGAACATGGAATTCTGTAAAATAATATAACTATGTATTTTTTGCTGAAAAACAAATGTATGAAATAAGAATAAATTATTTGTAAGCATAATGTTGAGGACTGTATTTATATGCCTTCCGCAAACAAATAATTCTTAAATTAATAGTAAGTGTGTATAATATTAATACACATAACAGGAAAAAACATCCTTTTTATAAAAATCAGCAGGTAGAGGGAAAGAATTTAAGTTTCTAATGTAAGCCCTGAAGAAGCACCCTTACCATATTGTTACAATTTTAGTTAAATGAAAAGAGAAAATTCATGAGTTACTTTGAAACTGTATCGTCTAAGAAAATGCTTATACAACACAGATAATGAAGCTTTTCCTTTCTTCCCTATATTTCAAGGCACACATGGTCCATGGACTTCTGGGCAATGCGGCCTGTCCCAGAACCCTGGTGATGTGTGTGAATTTCTGGTATCTCTGTCCCAAATAACCCTAGCAAAGGAGATCTACCTTCAGTTATTAAGGTCTGTGATATAACCTCAGGGAAGCCCAAATGTAACCCTGAGTGGACAGATGGAGTGGAGCTGAATAGAGTAAATCACAAAGGGAGGATTGGTCAATCTGTGCCTGAAGCCTACCTGCTTTTGGGTTTTTCCTCATGTGAGCCAGTAAATTTCCTTCGTTTTACAATCTAGTTTAAGTATTTATTGCTTATAGTCAGAAATATCTTAACTGATCTACAAGTTATGGCTGGTAACTCTCAGCCATCTATAACAGGATTTGCATAGCCCCTATCCCACCTTCACTCAGCCAGTCCCACATTTTAGGATCTGCATACTAGAAATTTGAAATACCTCATTTTTTTAAAAAGTTATTTATTTATTATGAGAGAGAGAAAGAGAGAGAATGCACAAGCAGGGCAGGGGGGAGGGGAGAGAGAGAGAGAATCCCAAGCAGATTCCACACTATCAGTGCAGAGCCCATTGTGGGGCTTGAACTCATGAACCATGAGATCATGACCTGAGCCAAAACCAAGAGTCAGATGCTTAACCAACAGAGCCACCCAGGCACTCCTGAAATACCTCATTTTTAAAGTACAGGTTTCTGTATCAGGACTTCATGCTGCCCAGGGGCCCTCCTGTGTTGCCTAAACTGCTTTCTCTCCTGTTCTCCACTGCAAGTATCTCATATCTCTGACCTTCTCACTCCCTCCCATTCCTAAAATTTCTTCCTACCCCTTCCCTTCAGGAACCACACTATTATTACACATTGTTCTCCTGCATGTTCAGCTGCTTCTACTCAATAGGGTTCTTCCTACGAACATTTAAAAATGGACCACTAGTATCTCCCATCTTCTAAATAAAGAAGTCACCCTCTCTCCGCTATGTCACACTCTTAACAACCACCACCCTCTCTTCTCCTTCACAGCCAGGCTTTTTGCAAGAGTGGTATACACTCTCTTTGTTTTCATACCTCCCACTCACTCCTCACCCACTGCATTCTGGCTTCATTAATCTCATGAGAATGGTTCTTATATGATTTCCGGCAACCTCCTTCTTACTGATGGACAGTTTTTAGACCCTATTTTCCATTCCCTTCCCCTGAAACTCTTCCCATGGTCTCTGTGCCCCCATATTCCCTGGATTCCTTCCTACCTCTTGGGCTACTCTTTCACAATTTCCTTTGCTGAATTCTCTTCCCCTGTTCATGCCTGAAGTCAGTTTTCTCAAAGTGTGAGCCAGACCATCTATGTTAGTATACTTTAATGATTTGGTCAGCAGCTTGATTCTTCCACTTCCTGTCAGCTCTGACTCACAGCAGAGGTATTGTAATTCATGTTCTAGGAAGCTCAACCTTGAGCCCACTCCTCCAATCCCTCCAGTGAATTTGTAAGCCAACCAATGCCTGTTAATAAATCTCCTTCAGCTGAACCAGGTTGAGTGGTTCTGTTGTCTGCAGCTGAACCTTAGCTGATGCAGCAGGTAAGCAGAAAAAGATGGTGATCAAAAGTGCTGGCAATGGGAAGCCATAGTTCTTTTGACAGATAGTCTGTTGGGCTTCTGGGGTTTTTTTACCTTTAATTTTCCTTGGAAGACAAAGCAGGTTCTGGATCAGGCAACTTCTTCAGAGGGTTTGGTTCTATTTAAAAGCAAAAGAGAAACATTAGGAAGAGAATTACCTTGAATTTTTTTTTTGTCCTTAATGTTGACTTAAAATAGACTTAAATTGACTTAAAAGAGAAACACAACATGAACATTTAGAATTTATGTCAGGTGAAAGAAATCTAAAATAAATCTCAATAATAAGTGGCATTCCCGTATCAGTGAAGTTTAATTTTCATATAGAGATTAAGCCCCTAATAACTAAAAAACCACCAATATAAACATACAGAATTGTAACATTGGATAGGAATTCTAGGTGACTGAGCCAGAACTTCAGGAGCTTGGTTTCCTCTTTCCCTGGACAAAGGTGCTTATTCTTATAATGCATCCCTCTGTTTCTTCTAGCAGTAACCTAAACTTCCTTTTAGGAAGGACCTCTCCCACTAAACCTTGGTGGGACTGCTCTCCCTGCTGGGGGTGGGTATATGACCCACAGTAGGCTTGTAAGCCCGGAGCTTCTCTAGGTTCTGAACTTTCCATATCTTGCCTGTATATGTCTTCATGCAATTTTGAGAACTATCCCATAGCCTTCAATAAAGGGTTTTCTTATTATTTTTTCCCTTTAAGTTAACCAGAAGGTTTCTATTTCCTGAAGGAAATCCTCAAAAGAGTATTGTCTAAGGACTTCCAGCTTCTGGTCTGGCATATAAGGAGCTTAGAAGTTATCACTCTATTTTAACAACAATTAAAAAGCTGAATAAGCTGAAAAATCAACAATTCTCCTTAGATCCGTCAGAGAAGTGAGGTCATAGTGCTGTCCTCAAAATTGGAGAGACACACAGGTGGAAACACAGAGTTACAACTTACCACATTAGGAACCCACAATCAGAAACCTCTGCAGGAACCAGTACTGGGTTCCTGATACCTCATGTCTGCCTTTTAATAATAATAAAAAAAAGTTACAAGGCTCCAAAAAACAAACAAACAAACAAACCACATGGTTTAAAGAGACACAGCAAACATCAAAACTAGACTCGGTTAAAGCAGGGATGTTGGAATTATCAGACTGGAAATTTTAAACAATGATGCTAGCAGCTCTAATGGAAAAAGGAGACAACATGTGAGACCAGATGGGTAATTGTAGGCAAAGAGATGGAAATTCTAAGAATAAAACATAAATGCTAGAAATCAAAACCATTGTGACAGAAATGAAAAATGCCTTTGATGGGCTTATTAGGAGACTAGACGCAGCTGAGGAATCAATGAGCTTGAGGATACATCAATAGATGCTTCCAAAACTGAAAGACAAAGAGAAAGAAGACTGGAAAAGAAAAAAAAACATACTATCCAAGAGCTGTGGGACAACTACAAAAGGTGTAAAATATGCATAATAGGAACAACAAGGAAAAGAAAAAGGTACAGAGTATATTGACAGACACAACACCCACTCAAAATTTATAACTTCAAAGGAAAGTAATTCTGCATACAGATAGGACATGACTTTTGAATCATTTGTAAATAATTTCTTTCCTCCTGTCTCAGAAGACCCCCATCAGCTTCTGACTGTCAAAATTTATTTTCTCAAGAGCAGAAGGAATTCCTTAAGAAAGGTGGGAATTTAAGATATCTGATTAGCTTTGCAATTTATAAGTAGTTTTTAAAATGATAGGTTTAACAGGGGCACCTGGGTGGCTCAGTTGGTTAATCATCCAACTCCTGACTTAGGCTCAGGTCATGATCTCACAGTTCATGAGTTCAAGCCCTGCATTGGACTCTGCACTGATAGCGTGGAGCCTGCTTGGGATTCCCTCTCTCTCTCTCTCTCTCTCTCTCTCTTTCAAAATATATTAAAAAATTTTAAAAATCATAGGCTTAACAAAAGAGATCCCATATCCTGCCTGCTTGCATAATTTCTATCCTTTTCATTTTGCTTGAACCTATGTAACTGTAAAAATATAGGTGGAAAACTGAGAAGGTAAGGAGAAAGCATGTGAACATTTATCATACAAAATGTAATTTTCTAAGAGCTGCCTTATTAATTCAAGATGACTCTAGTGGATTTTTACTCCAGCTCTTAATTTAATGGTTCACTATATTAGCTCATCCTTACTCACTATGAATCTGTTTTGATGGTAATCTGTAAATATCAATTTAGGGTTCTCTCATATTCTAACTTTAGTTACATAGAAATGTCATCAAGTACAAAAAGAAATGAGTTTAAGGAAAATTTTTTCTATAGATATACACATATAATACACCAAGTATAAGTAAATGATGCTTATAGCTTACATATAAGGCAAGAAAAGGATGGATGTCCTCATTTTCGTTGTTTTGGTTTGATTTTTTGGCTTTCATTTGTGTTTTTTTTGTTTTTATTTTATTTTATTTTTATTTGTTTTCATGTTTATTTTTGAGAGAGAGATAGAGTCGAGCAGGGAAGAGGTAGAGAGATGGAGACACAGAGTCTGAAGCAGGCTCTAGGCTCTGAGCTGTCAGCACAGAGCCCAACGTGTGGGCTCAAACCCACGAACCTTGATATCATGACCTGAGCCTAAGTTGGACACTTAACCAACTGAGCCACCCAGGTGCTTCATTTTTTTGTTTGTTTTGATTTTGGTGTTTACTTTTTGTCCTTTTTAGCTCCTAGAGGAAGGGTCAAATATAAAAGATGGACCGTGTGAAATCCTGACAGAAGTCCCTCATTTTGATCTCTAGTGTTACTATTTCTTGCCAAATGTAAAATTTGTTAATTTATAGGTGCCAATTTATCACAGAAACACATGAAGTGATCCACAACAAGTTGTATCCATGGTGCATCCCTTCAATTTTATTAGATGTTATCTGGCTAACACAAATTTAAAAATAATAGTTAAAAGAACAAGTTAGGGGCTTTTCTTAGCAATAGGTGGCAATTCTACATTGTCTCCCCATCCTACTGCTTCATAGAATCATTTTAGTCCTGGGGCTATCATTTGCTTGGTTGTGGCAGAGGGGGCTGTCCCCACAGGATGAGTCACAGTTGTTCTGTAAGTCAGATTCAAGTCTTCCTGAGCACAACAAAACTGGGCTTAGTATATGAATACCAGTGTACCTTTAAAAAAAATAAACCTTTTACTCCCTGTCCTTGCTGTCCAGTCCCATAAATAGTTCTAACAAGACATATGTCAAGCCACAGTGCCACTTAGCTCCCTCCACAAGGGCTGATGACTACTCACAACCCCTCCTAAAAAATCCCAAAGAGGAAACAAGTGCCATCCTGAAAACTAGGGGCCACATCAGGAATCGCTGCCTAAGAATTTAGGACATTTTAGCTTCCAGCCTGGTTCTTGGGTCTGGCCCTCTGTCCCCACTGTCCACGCAGTGGCCATGGATCTGCATGACTGCAGTCAGGCAACCTCCCGGAAGCACAGCCTGAAGATCCTGAAGTTCCTTACAACTGGGAAGAAAATGCTGGACCCTCCATTTCGGGGGTGAGGGCAGTGGGGATTCTGCCCACCACCTCCAGAGAGTGGTATCTTAAGATGGGCACACAATACTCCCTCCTTCTCCCTCTCTCTCTCTCTCTCTCTCTCTCTCTCCCTCTCTCTCTCTCTCTCTCTCTCTCACACACACACACACACACACACACGCACACAGACATGCACACACACACACATACACATGCCCAAACTCAAACTCCCTGGTCACTGCGAGATGGTGAGATGACCCCCATGCCTTAAAGGTTCCCAGAAAGACCTCTTCCAGAACCCTGGAAGACAGATGGGAAAGGATTTCTGCAGGGCTCTGGAATACACTGAGCAGCCAGAGGGATTCGGCTGTTTTCCGGGCGCGCCCGGCCCCTAGCTCGAAAGGAGAGGGGCCTGGGTGGCACGTGGGAAAAGGCGGCAGTGGCGCCAAAGGGCAGCGCAGGGGCTCCTCGGACGCGCGGGGCTGGAGGATGTCAACGCTGGGGTTGGCGGTGCGCTCGGCCTGCGGGAGCGCTTTGTGCTCTATGCTCAGAGCATGGCACGGGTGGCAAGGCTGTGGGCCCCAGGGTGGGACCCAGGGAACTGGAGTACTGAAGGCGGAGGCAGGAGACACCACAACGTGGTCCTATCGTGGGCCTATCGGTGCTCCAACTCTGGCCTCCTTCCGTGACTGCAGCTACTTGCCTCTTGCATCATCAGACTTCTGCTGGGTTTGGCTTCTCCCGCCAGTATTCCGCAGCCTTGTCATGTTAGGATGTGACTTGGCCCCTCTGGACCTCCATTTCGTCATCTGTAAAATGGGGTTGGAAATATCTTTTACTTACAGTAGCATGAGAAGTCAGTGAGTGAATGAAAGTGCCTGGCACAGGGTAACTGTTCAGTACATTTTAGCTAGTGTTACATTAGCTAAACATTTAAGTACCCGTAACATACTCAATCCACGAGAACCCTGGGGGCATATGTGCGCTCTGGAAAAAAGTGGAATTGAATTAACTTTCTAGATCAGTGAGATCCAATAGAAATATAATGCAAACCTCACATGTAGGCGCGCCTGGGTAGCTCAGTCAGTTAAGCCTCTGACTTCAGCTCAGGTCCTGATCTCACGGTTGGTGAGTTCCGTTGGTGAGTTCCAGCCTGCATTGGGTTCTGTGCTGACAGGTCAGAGCCTGCAGACTGCTTCAGATTCTGTGTCTCCCTCTCTCTCTGTGTCCCTCCCCCACTGGTGTCTGTCTCTCTCTTGCAAGAATAAAGAAAACAAAAAGAATTTTTTTTCTAGTAGCCACGTTAAAATGGTTAAAAAAAATCAGGTGAAATTAATTTTAGTAGTACATTTTAGTTAGCCCAATATATCCTAAATATTATCACTTTACCAGCCACATTTCAAAACCTTCAATTTTTTAGATGCTGGATAGCATGGCTCAGACTGCTTGTCGCCACATGGATCTCAGCTCAAATGTCACCACCACCTTTGAGTATCTAAGTAGCCCGCTTGGCCTCCCCTTCCCCTGCCCACACACATTCACCACAGCTTCACCCTGTTTTATTTCACACACATCATTTATCACCATGTGAAATTACCTTGTTCATTGTTTCTTTCTCTCCACTAAAGTCTAAGCTCTAAGACTGCAGAGATAGAACCTCAGCACCTGGCATGGTGCCTTGCATATTGCCGGCACCCATTTAATACTTGTTGAATGTACGAATCAATGAATTAACAAATTAATAAATGACTGGATGTGGTAGTACCTACCTACTCTACAGACAGAACTACCCAATTTTGAGTAAGATGATCTCCCTGCAATGCTAAAATAATATTATATTTGAGGAATTCAAAGGATGCACAATACTCACAGGGATATAAAACCAGAATTCTACCATTTTGACAATTACTGTTTATTGTGGCAATGGCAAGTGACTCAGCTACTACCTTTATACTTAGGTTTATAAACTATCTCTCTCAATATCAGATGTTCTTCAATAGCCATGTTTAGTTTATGGATTATCTAAAATGTATGTTAACATACGTTTAAGATATTTAAAAAGTTTTAAAAATAAACATTAATATATAAAAATATTAAACAGTCCAAATAGTGAAGAGCCAGTCAACCATGGATAGGTTAACCTTCACTAAAAAGAGAGGAGATGGCCTAGCATAAGAGTATGTATATATCTCTGTTGAAACAATTCTACAACAGAGCTTTCCTGATAAAACTAAGCATTTGGGCAATGGGTCAATAACAATAGTTAAAACTTATTGACAGACGGGCTACTCAATTAAGGCAACAAATGTGTTGGTGGTCGCAGTCCTAATGGACTCATTTGCTATTATAAAATGGTTAGGGAAATAGTGTTTTCCAAACCTGGCTGCATAGTAGAATTACCTAGAGAGCTTTACAAGACAGCTGATTCCCAGGCTTTATCCTCAGAGATTCTAATTCAAACAATCTGTTGGGGCTTTGGAAACTGTCTTTAGAAAAGCTCTCTTGGTGTCTCCAATAATGAGCTGGTTTGGGAACCTTTGCAGCAGAATTGTCCAATTATCACCAGAGGCAGATTAACCAGGACAGCAAAGAGGCTCAATTTTCAAAGACAAGTCATCTGCACGAGTCCCTCCCAAAGCCCTGTATCTAATTCTGTGTTTGTAATTTTGCACTTTTTTTCTTAAAGAAGGCCCCCAAATTATAAAATGTTCATGCCCCACAAAACCTGGATCTCCTCCTGACCATAAACTATACTGTACTCAGAAAACTACAGCCACAGAGCAAATCTAGCTGTCTATTTTTGTAGAGCTCATAGCTAGGAATGGTTTTTACATTTTTTAATGGTTGGAAAAAATGAAAAAAAAAAGCCCTCATGTTATGTGAAAGTTATATGAAATTCAAATTTTTATTTCTATAGATAAACTTACATTGGCTCATAGCCTTGCATGCTCATTCATTTACAAATTTCCTGTGACAGTTGCAATGGCAGAGTTGAGCAGTTGCTACAGAGATTGCATGGCCTGCAAAACTTAAAATATTTATTATTTGGCCTTCTACAGAAAAAGTTGGCCAATGCTAACCTATACCATCAAATGATAACATCATAGACACAACAGAAAATTGATTTAAAAGTGTTACTTTATTCAATATGAAAAGCATCATGGGGGAATTGTTTAACATAAACAATTTATAAACACTCCCAGTTGTAGAAGTGAGAGGTCTGTTTTATGAAAATCTGTAAGTGACTAAATTCAGATGTGAATATGAAGGAACCATAGCATCTTATTCATCACTTAGAGTAAGCTATGTTTGGTCTATGGGTTTGGAGCAACGATTGGTGAGACCAAAGGATTTGTGAGGTGATTAAGGAAAGAATGATTGTAAGTAAAAACCTCCCAGGTAGAAAATACAGGAAAAATCTTGCAGGATAGTTGCAAAGATGTATGCAGTTAGATTAAACACTAAATATAAAAATAGTATGTGTTTGAGTTGTGGGAAAGTATAGTAAAATGTTGTTAACGTTACACTTCAAAGTTTAACTCTGAAGTGGGTCACTAGCCCAGTTAACCCAATACTTGAAACAGAGATAAAAACATTTGAACAGTAATGATTAGGTGAATTGGGCAAGAGCTGTGACAGATCATTGAATTCTGACAGCAAAGCAGATAAAAACTATTGATTTAACTGTTCACCTTCATAGAAGTATGACAAGAAACTTAGGGAGAGCTTTGAAAGTCACTCTGAAGATATGAGATGGAAGAGGAAAGTCTGTCAAAGGACAGCCAGTGTAGAACCTCAGTTGTTGTGAATGCTGACTGTCGGGGAACCATGGATGGAACAGATTTCTCAATCAGGCAAACACCAAGTAGAAAATTAGACCAAAGGGCAAATCAATTGGGAAGATTAGTCAATGAGGATGTAATCAGGTTGGGGGGTCAATGATGAAGGCACAGTTTTTATTAGTCAGTTGACTTCAGAGATCTCATGATTGGGATTATACAAAAAAGAACAAGAGATCTCCCTTAACTGACTCAGAGGCCCAGGACTTTGAAGATCCAAGGGATCTGTCACTCCAGGTTCTGATGGAATCTTAGCTGTTTGAAGGCAATTGGTTCTGTGTCTTTTGGAGACATCACAGACCTCTGTTCCAAAGATCCCAACCATAGTCCAACATTTCCATTTTCGTAAGAGAAGAGTCTTGAGAGCTGGAAGGTAAGAGAATTGTTGAGTCAATCTGAAGGATGAGTGATTTACCAGGCACAGACATAGGGAAAAAGAAGTAAAGGAACATCTTGGAGCATCTGCTATGTGCTGGCTGCTTTGCATACATTACTTAGTTAACTCCACATCCCCTCAGTTAAATATCATTGATTCCACTTAACATCTGAGCAAACAGAGATGGTAAGTTTTGTAACAGGGAAAAACTTGGCATGTCTGACTCTATGTTGCTTCTCTTTCCCTCACTGCTGTGACCTATAGCTTAGAATCTTCTGCTTACAGCTCAGATTTGCATAAACTGCTTTTAACTCCAAATCTACCTCAACCAAGGAGATAAGGAAGCATGTACAGAAATGACTATCAGGGGCTCCTGGGTGCCTCAGTTGGTTGAGCCGACTTCGACTCAGGTCATGATCTCATGGTTCGTGGGTTTGACCCCCCATGTCGGGCTCTGTGCTGACAGCTCAGAGCCTGGAGTCTGCTTCGGATTCTGTGTCTCCCTCTCTTTCTGCCCCTTCCCTGCTTGTGCTCTTCCTTTCTCTCTCTCAAAAATAAATAAACATTAAAAAAAATGAAATAAGAAAGAAATGACTATGATATGTTTAAGATTTACAGGACCAATATGACCAGATTGCTGTATGCAAAGATCACCTGACCAAGGACAAAGAAGTTACCTGACCTTCCTGGGACAGTTACAGGTATCAGTCACCTTTTGACTCCAACCCCATTCTGCTTCCCCCTTTTGCTAACATAAAAGAAGCCTGAATTTCTTGCCAAGGGAGATGGTTCTTTAGGACAATAGTCCACCATCTCCTTGGTTTGCTGGCTTTCTGAATAAAGTCACTTTCCTTACCCCAACAACTTGTCTCTTGATTTGTTGGCCTGTGGTGCGGCAAGCAGAATGAGCTTGGACCCAATGACAGTTTCATGCTTACGATCATCCAGCCAGTAACAGTAGACTTGAAATTCGAACACAAGTGTGACTGTCTGCCTGGCCCTGAGTCCATATTCTTTCCCACTCACCATCCTGCTCCTGGCAGGCTCTCCAAGCAGAAAAGAAGCAACAGGCAGAAAAGCAGAACATCATAAATATGTTTTTCCACTTTCAGTGACCACCAAGACATTTCTTTAAGTTTACCAGAGTTATAAAAATAAAACTAAACTAATACCCTTAATCAATGAATAATACTGTCTCTAAGGTGGAAGGCCACATTACCCAGTGACCTTTCTTAAAACAATGTCAAATTTTAAATCTAGGAAATGTCCTCTCTTAGGTCCCTTTGAGACTTTACAGTATTTAAACATGCAAGTGGGCTCTAAAAATGGCCTCATATGCTAATGCAAAGTCTTGCTGACTACAGATCGCCCCAGACAGGCAGGCAGTTCTTTTGACTCCTTGCTCCATCTGTGACTAGTTTCTTTGTCACCATATTCCAATTAGAAATGAGGTTGTAATTCTAAGTCTTCCCTCCCTAAGGGGTTTCTTTACATAGGCCATTATAGTAATGAGTTATCTGGTCTTCCCTTAGGTGATGGTCAGTGGTGAAAACACATTCAGTAGATCGTTGGAGCAATTATTACAAGCTTCTTTAAAATTCGGTTAAAGAACATATGCTACCATTTAGAAGTCCTTTAGTAAATCATTGGATCAATTTGTAGATATTTCTATTCCTTCTAAAACTGCATCCTCAAATTTGTTAGAGCTTCAAGTATTTACATACCCCTCACCCCCCAAATTACAAACCACTCAAAAGAGGCTATAGGAGGAAACTACTATCATGTACATAATGCTATCTAAAGAATTCTGGCCAGTCTAAATTTAGTAGATTTCTTTTGTAAACCTAGGCCTAATCTCAGATTAAACAGAACAAATGGTAGCTAAATAGACGGCCTCTTTAAATCTGTTTGCTTTACCACAGATGAACAAGCCAAGGCTTGCTTAATTTGTAGTTGAGAGATCTCTTCCCAACTTAGAAGCAGAAGGAAAAGGAAGACCAACCACCAACCTAAACAGAAATTCTGTAATTATAGGATTTTAGGTTTGGAGTCACTTCACTTAATCTTTGCATGACCCAGAATTCAACCCAGAAGATTAAAAGAACAGCATTTTCAATTCTATTCATGAAAATGAAGGACTTGGCTAGAGTTAATAAAGCTGAGAAAAAAAAAATACGTATAAGTTGTGAGCCAAAGCAACATAATCCTTACTCCAATGCAAAGTGAAAAAAAAAAATTTAGTCACCCATGATTTCCGTTTCAAGAGGTAATACTTTTGCACATAGACTTGGAAAAAAGGACATAATATCCTGAAGGTGAATTGCTCCTGTGTGAGAGAACCATATTAAGATTCCACTGTTAGAGCAATCCCTGAAGCTTATCAGATCTAAATAAAAGATTGATGGTGATTCTGAGTTTAAAATTTAATGCCCAGCCTAGCTACTAAATTTTACATTATAAGAATGTTGGTGCGGCAGTACTGTAAATCAATAAGATCAATTATGCCCTCTTAGGGGATGGACTTTATAACATAAAAATTATTTACATATTGTGCTTCTTCAGAGAGCATTGTTTACTTATTTCACTCACTGTCACTTGTCATCATTTTCATTTTGATGTATTTAATGGGTAATATTTCATACATGCTGCATTAGAAATCCTATTCTTCCAACAATGCCCTTTTTTCCCCTATAAATTCCTGATGGACATCATTTCGACCTATAAACATGATATACTGGATTTGCAGATACAATCTAATAACCTGATATACCCAAATTCAAGAAAACACTTCCTAGCTTTTAATTGTGTTTAATCGGATCCTCTTTCTGGAAAAAGGATACGAGACTGCTTTGTAAATAAATGGTGTCTGTTTATCCAACACCTTAGTTACTATGTAAGTCTTTTCCCAAACCCAGGTTACCAATTCACAGGAGCTTTATCTTTGGCTAAGACCATCTCTCAAGTGAGTTAAAGGCTTGTGAGAGAAGGTAAATGACCTTTCATGGGTTTAAAATGGGCTGTGAGAGTAGGACCTGTGTGTGCATGTCACTCAGAGGCAAGCGTTGCAGTGTTTTCCTTCGCAAGATGTCATTAATGTTCCCACCGATCTCCCTTCCCCAACCTCCGGGAGGGAAAAAGGCATGTTACTAAATAATGCAAATGTAAGCATTGTAACAACATATGCCTCCAAATCATGTTTTTGTAAAATAATGACGTCAAGATTTTGATCATTTAGGCTGATCAGATACTTGGTGATATTATCAAGAAATGAGAGATAACAGTGTGGAAAAGCGTCACACTGTCTTAAGTAATTTAAAACACATTTCAAAATAAATGATGATAAGAACTTCTGGTTTATTAACCCAGAATTACAATTTGAGAAATACAAATTTCTAGGTCAACAGTGAAATAATTTATCATTTTGTTTACTTGACATGGAGAGTGGGATATATTTTAATCATTAGGAAGAAATTCTAATGATTTCCTGTTCCTAAATATATTGGATTAATGTCATAAATGCATCAGATTAGTTAGGAAGAAGGCCATTTGAAAGAATGTTAATCATTTTTATTCAAGATAAAGATATAAAGAGCACCAAGCAATTTTATTTAAGTTCTGAAATCAAGAATTTACTCAGAAAAGCTTTTCTGGGTTTTCATCAACTAATATGATTATTCAATGTTTCTAGTATCAAGGTTAAGTTGTTTTTCTTTTCTCAGGCCATTTGTATCATTATCCCCTGTATAAAATCCCATATTTGCAAAATATATGACATATATGACATCTTTTTTTTTAATTTATAGGGTTTTAAACATTACAAAAGAGGTCAAAAGGAGCCCGAGGGGGGATCAAAGCAATACCCCGAATTCCAACTGACCTTATACAGAGAAGTTTTTGACTACCAAGTTGTCTTCCCAGCCATTGGTAATAGAAGCACACATTTATTCTAGTATACGATTATTATCTTTTAATTAGTTAATATAATATAATATATTGATTTACACCAATGTATTTCCTAAGATTCAATCATCTTTGCATGTGGTCACAGGTCATTATTATCCAAATCCACTTTTAGATTCAGTTTCCAATTATTTTATTTTGGATCTTTCTCTATAGAGAGGGATATATTGTTTTCCTTTGTTTATATAGTTTATTCTTAAGCTTTCTTTCTACACATAAACATTTGTCAAAATCCTGAAATGTAATAAGGTTTTGCATCTTTTTGCTCCCCTTCTTGCTTTGCTATTTTCCACCTTCTTTATCCTCATTACCCACATCAACTTTCCCTTTACCTCCATGCCTACATGACCATGTTAAAAATATATTGCACATCCTTCCATATTTTTTCTTCAAGTTGATCTAATCTTATAAATATAGATGTGTGTATATGTATGTTTTCAGTTTGTCCTCCTAAGCATTTTTCTTTTTTGAGGGGGGAGTAGTGGGAGTGGGGTAGGATTCTTTTTAAATCTATGGGGGTTTTTTCATCACGTTTGGAAATTCACACACATACAAGTTCCAAGGAATAAAGAGCCCTCTGGCAAAAACTTTAAGCATACTAGGAAATAAGGCACCATGAATAAGACTCAGCAAAACAGGTACATATCAATAAAGGACTCCAAAGACCTCAGATATGAACATATCAGACACCAAATATAACTAATTTTGACAATTTTAAAGAAATACAAGACAAGCTGGATATATTTATATATATAGACAGACAATAAGAAATCATTTTAAACTAACAAAGAGATTTAAGGACCATTTAAAACTTATAAGAATGAAAACTGTAATGACGAAATTAAAAACTCAATGGAAGGTTTCCATTTCTTTGTTTTTTTAATGTTTATTTATTTACTTTTGAGAGAGAGAGAGAGAGAGAGAAAGAGAATGCACACAAGCAGGGGAGGGGCAGAGAGAGAGACAGAATCTGAAACAGAGAATCTGAAGCAGGCTCCAAGCTCCAGGTTCTGAGCTGTCAGCGCAGAGCCTGATGCAGGGCTCAAACCTATGAACCTGGAGATCATGACCTGAGCCAAAGTTGGACACTTAACCAACCAAGCCACCCAGGTGCCCCAAGATTTCCATTTCTGACAATAGTGGTTACCGACATATTTTAACCACTCTCCCACTGAAAATAACTAAAACTCCTGGTTAGATTAGGAAAAATATCTTAAAGGGCCTCAAGGAGCTAACAAAACAGTAAGATACAGCTAAGCCAAAATCTAAGTGTAAGTGGAAATATGAAAAATAAGCATAGTTATGAAGTCAGTATTTATTTATTCAAAATAATTTCTAAACGTACTTTAACTTTGTGCGGGAACATTGCCTCATAACCTCATGTCTTGGTTACCCTACAAACAAGGCCTCAACACTGAATGGCTGTCACCTATGCCATGGGGATACTCAACAAGTGGGCTGGTCTGGACAGGTGTCAATTGGGAGGCACTTTCCTGCACATTGCAGAATGAGATCTGTCCCTCAAAAGTCTAGACCACAGACAGCCAACTCTGCTGGACCAGCACAATGATGGGCTTGCAAACCCTTGGCTAATAATATCAAAGTAGGATTGGGTTGGGACGAGGACAGCAAATAATAATTGGAAAGGATAAGCTTAGCCTGTCATTCTTCCTATATGCCTTACCTACAACAAAGAGGGTGGGGGAGAGGGCATGATGCTCACCCTCAGTTCCAGGGGGGAGCCAGGCTGCTGAAGTGAATTCAGACCTGTTGTCCTCCCTGTACTGCAGTTACCGTTTGACTGTTCTCTGTGCAACCTCCTTGTCTGAAGTTGATCGATGCACTGGGCTAAGTTCAATTACACACACATGGCCTAGTCTAACAATCTGTTATTGCTCAGGGCTTTGATAACACTTATTGCTGGTACTCCGGCATCAGTTAGGACGCTTCTAGCTTCAAGGAACAGGAAGTCCAGCTCAGGAGGACTTAACAGTAAGAGAGGATGTTTGGCTAAAAGTTCTAGAGAGGGTTCTCAGCTTAGGCACTAAAAATTGATTCTGACTGATGTAGGAAATAACACATTTGTTGAAAGGGTATTGGGTAAGTCAAAGGCTAGGTGGAACCACGGCCAAAATTACGCCACCGAACCAGTTTGATAAAGACAGTGCACTACCCTCTGACCCTGCATTCAGGACACTAAGTCCCCCTTCTGAAACTGTTGCCATAGGACACTGGATGTTACTACTGTCACCACAATTGCTGCTGACAGGATGAATTATCCAGCTTCTTCATATTGCTACCTTGTGATTCACAGCACCACACAGCACACTCTGATGGCCAAACAGAGAACAGAAGCCTGTGCCTCAGCCATGAAGTTGCCTGGAACTATGAATATCTGGCCATGAGTGTTCTTACACTGGGAAGCACCTCTGTCCACCTCTGTTCGGGGGAGAGAGATGCATGTGGTGGGAATATCCCCAAACATGGCTATTTGTTGAGAAGAAGGTCCAGGCCTCACAGCTAGATACCATATTCATTCAGAAGGAGGGAGAGCATGTGAACCCTAGAAATCCCACAAAAGTCCTGAGCTTCCAGCTAACTGAGTTCCCTTGTCCAGTCCCCATGGCCATAAGAATTCCATGAATTGCCAGAACCCACCACTTGGCTCCAGAGGTTGGGATTACTTTGACCGATTTAGGCCAGTTGGGGATCATCCTTGGAGCTGGGGGTGAGGGTAATCCCACATAAATAACATGATTTTTTCCAAAATAGGTTGCAGCTTAATGTATGTTGGGAAGAAAACACTACTCCCTCTCCAATTCCCCTCACTGGCCTTGCAGAACTTATATTTTATGCCTTCTCTTATTAATTAAAAAAATTTATGTGTTAATTACCTCCCCAAATAGACAACAGGATCATGTGAACAACGATTAGTTCTATAATGTTAGAGTTCCCTCAGTGCCTACATCTTATAGGCACTCAGTAAGTGATAATAAATTAAAGATTGGTTCTTCATTGATCCATTGTTGTTGATCAATTTATCAGGACCATTAAAGTAAAGCTGGATTGAATCAAATAATTAAATAACTAGACACTTCACCAGTTGTTTTAGTTTTTCACAGCTGGTCATTAAAATTTTACAAAAAATGAGAATAAAATATTTATCTTTCACTAACAGAGGCTATAGGGATTCCTTTTAATTTTTTTTTTCAACGTTTTTTATTTATTTTTGGGACAGAGAGAGACAGAGCATGAACGGGGGAGGGGCAGAGAGAGAGGGAGACACAGAATTGGAAACCGGCTCCAGGCTCCGAGCCATCAGCCCAGAGCCTGACGCGGGGCTCAAACTCACGGACCGTGAGATCGTGACCTGGCTGAAGTCGGACGCTTAACCGACTGTGCCACCCAGGCGCCCCTAGGGATTCCTTTTAAAGAGTTTTGAACTAGTTGGGAGAAAAGCATCATCTAAATATTAGCATTGTTCTTATTTCTCTTACAGACATAAAATTGTCATAAAGGATATCATTTATGAGGTAGATATTTATTGTGTTGCTTCTCAGTTTATGTTTTTGATTAATTTCTTTACCCCTTTCTTCATCCCTACCCCAGGCTACAAGACAGTTAGTAACGGTTGATTATTAGAAGAAATGTGTTTCTTCAAAAGTGTGCCTTGCCCTGTTTAGTGACAAAATGAATCCCCTTTGGGTGAACTGATATAGTAATATACTTTATAATTACTATTCTTACTCTATTAACTATTCAGTAAATCTAAGTGCAAGAAAATCTTTCAAGACCAACCTTGTCTAACTCCCTCATCATTTGCAAATGAGCACTTTAAAGAAATTGTTTTTGGAGTTTTTTGAACATCCATTGGGAGTTAAATAAGTAACTGACTTAACATAACTAACTTGGAAATTTGGCAAAAGCAAAGTTTTATGGATTGAGTGTCCATTTACATAAGGAGTTTATGGTGAATTAAAAAAAAAAAAGTGTCTCAGAGACTTCTTCCTAAGTTTCCAGGGATCTGAGTAAGGACAACAGTTCCATGCCTCTAATGTTAAGCAACAGTAACTAGAAAGTTGGACCCGCCATCTTAATTTTACACGATTGGTGTGGTGGAGTGCCTTGACACCCCTATCCTTCACTCCTCCTGTACCTGCTGTCTTGACAATAGGACAGATAAAGTCCTTGCTCACAATACAATGACAGTCCTACAGTTAGGGTAACAGACAATGAACAGGTAAACAAATAAACAAAGATGCTAATTTAAGGTTTCAGTTAGAGTTCTGAAGAATGTGAGGCTCCCCATAAAATTCAAACCTGATGTTGCCTCAGAAGCAAGAGGGAAGCAAGAGGCAAGGATATGAATCTCCAAATGTGTATAAATCTAGGCAAGACCCATGAGGAACCCTGGGCAGAGAGAAGGGATGGCTGTGACCCACTATGGGCAGACAAAAGGTAAAGCAGAAGAGGTCACTGTTGGGGCACAGGGGGGACAGAGCTGGGGGCTGTTTTCTCTCCCCTTCCACTGTTCTTGGCAAAGGATTGCCGGGCATGGTACCACCTTGAGGCAAGTATCAGCTAGACACGGGTGGCAGGATGACATGAGGACAGTGCCAGAGCCTGGCCAGGGTGAGGAAGAGAACAATGGGCCATCCATTGTTTCCACAGCATGAGGGCTAGGGGATTACCAGCCAATCTAGGTAAAGGGCAGGACGGTGGTGGTTGTTCTCTGAGGGGCACTTGTGTAAAGCATATGGGAATGGGATAAGGGGTAGGAAAGCCCAGCCTGTGTCACTGGGGGCTCTTCTTATACTCACCTGGAGGGAGTCACCTCCAAGTTTAAAGCCCAGCTTTGTTACTAAACACCTTGAGCAGGTCATTAACCACTTAGTTTCTTTACTGGTAAAATGGGGATAATAATAACACTTACCTCCAAGGTTATTATGAGGATTGAATGATTTAATATATGTAAAGCATTTAGAATTTATATGTATATAAGTATGTACATATATATGGCCCTGCAATCCCTTTCCAGATAGATATCCAAATCAGTTCTCACCCAGGTCCATAAAGGGGCAAAAATGAAGATATTCACTGTAAAGTTTTCATGGAAATTGGGAGCTGGGTGCATTCTGAGGGAGAATAAATGCACACTACAGAATGCTAGGAATCACTTGGAAGCAATGAACCAGAGGTATATATAGCAAATACATATGGATCTTTAAAACCCACTGTTGGTTGCAAAACATAAATAGAACAAGGTCTATTGCACAATACTATCGATACAAATTTAAAACATATACCAAACAACACCTGACATTTTACAATATTGCATTAAAATGGATGCCTATGTAGAAGGGAATGGAATGAAAATGGAAACCAGGGCTGAATGGGAGACATACCCATGAAAGAAAGGTAATAGTAGTGTACCATGAACTAAGGTATATGATTGACTCACTGTTTTTTACCTGACACATAAACAAATGAAGAAAGAACAGAAGGGAGGGAGGGAGAGAGAGCAGAAGGAAAGAATAAGATAATTAGATAATGTCTGAGCTGCAAATGAGGTGGTTGCCACTAAATAGGGTGGTCAGGGAAGGCCTCTCTGAACAGGTGACATTTAGGCCAAAGCCTGAAAAGTGTGAAGCCTGTCATATGATGGCCTGAGAATATGAATTACAAGCAGAGAACATGTGCTAAGACCCTGAAACAGAAATATAACATATTTGAAATATAGGGGGAAAAAGACAAGCGTCGTTGGAGCATAGTGAGCAAATAAAGGTGAGCTTTAATTTTAAAAGATGGTCTGGTGAAGACTTTTCTTCATACACTTGTCTATATATAGAGATAGTTTAGGACTATTAGTTTCACAGAATTGGTAATTCCCAAGGAGAAGGGAAGTCCTCTGTGGTCTTATGGTGATCTGGCTTGTGACAGGGAGGTAAGAGGTGAGCATCAGGCAACCAGAGAGGAGCAGAACCAAACTTTGCTATGACAGGTGTAGAGGAGTCAAATCCCACCCCTGGGAAGGCAGAAATTTTAGTGGGGCCTAAAACCGAAGTCCTCCCCACCAAAGGCTGGACTGCTAAGTAAATATCTGGCTAAGCAGGACTTTTGCCATGGCACTATCCCTGGTGTGGTCTTGTGTCTGCCAATGCCCTCAACACTTCCTGGCAACAGTGCCTCCTTGGGACCACTGTGGACATCTGTCCCCTCTGGGATTTGAATAGTGGTCTCCTTATGCTCTCCTTCCACACCTTCCCAGAGAGCATCCATTTCTTGGTTTCCTTCAAAAGAGCATCTGGTGTATCAGAAATACAAATCTCAGGTTTTCATTCTGTCTTGGGGTGTTAATCTCTCATCACCCTGCCAAATGCTGAACATATCCTGAAACAGCAAATAAGCAAAAAAGAAACAAACAAACAAACAAACAAACAAACAAAAAACACTAAGAAGCTGTTTTTCACGAACAAGGAATCCTTGAGAACAGAGACTTAGCCTATCTTGATTTCCATCTATCCTCATGCTTAGAAAAATGCCAGGCCTGCAGTAGGTGCTCAATAAAATCGGTTGAATGTATTCATACACACACACACACACACACACACACACACACACACACACTTAAAATGATGATACTGTTCCCACGGGAAAACCTCCAACCAAGATGTCTCAAAATATCTTATTATCTCAAGATAACAAACAAAAATGCAGCTTCATTCAACACCAATTTTAGTTCATAAAGAATTGGTTTTCCTCCTTGGGGTTAAATGATAATGTTTATTGAGTACTATGTGACAGACACTGAATTATCTCATTTAAAACCCAAGACAACCTTAGGAATTAAGAACTATCTTATTCTTACCCAAATGAAAAGGAAGCTTGGAGTTATATAGTAACCTTTATGTGATGGCTAGATCTGGGTTTTTAATCCCAGGTCACCTGACCCCAGAATTGTTGGATAACTTCTGAAACTCTGATTAATTTTACAAACATAAAATGTATTAAAGTTGTACGTGAAACAACAACTACTCTTCTGAGTATTGTTTTTCTTTTCTAGACTAATCATTGGCATCCATAAATTTAAGCATGTTTTAAGGAACTGAAAGCTTTTCACAACATTGCAATGATTTAAAAAATAAGGTTACAGGACAGCTTGCAAATGAGCAGCAAAGAAAGAATAGAAGTGAAATCTTCTAAGTCATAGGCTGTTCTTTGCACTGTGAGTCCATGTTTGCTTTAATTTTAGTTTCCAGCTTTGAAATTTCTTCCCCCTTCCCCCCGGCATTTTTCCTTCTTTTTCTTTGTTCTAATGGTTTAATTAATTTTAGGGATCATAAAACAATGTCTGAGCATTGTGACAATTTTGCTGCAGTAAACATTCTTTGTCTGAGCGTGAGTTCCGTAGAAATTATAGCCTGAAGCAAAATTTACATTCTAAAGCTTTGCTGGAAGAATGCAAACTCCTTTAAAGAAGCAAGAGTGAAGGGGAACAGGGCCATGAGGCAAGAAGGAGGTGAAGGAAAGTTGCTAAACTGGCTTCCACTTCACTATAAACACAACTGGTTGCTCAGTCGTGTGGGAAGTTTCCAGAGAAGCCACATGGAAACATTTCTCAGAAGAGTCCTTTGGGGGAGAGGAAGGAGAAGAATTTATCTATGGCTCTCTCTCTCATCCTTTACCTCTCAGTGGTTAAAATTTGCATCACTGGGTATGAAAGTCCAGAACTTCTGGCATTGTTTTCTGGCTCCCCTTGCAGTCACAAAGAAGGGGCAGTGGCATCCACCATCCTATTAGCAGACACAGCCAGGGGCATTCCTTTTCTGCAGCCTCCTGGACCCTATCAAGCCAGTGTGTTCCTGGCATTTCTGTTGTATCTTGGACTTCAGTGGTGACAGGGGGACTAGGGGTAGAAGAAGAGAAGACTATAGTGTGAGGCACAAGGTAGGTGATAATTGGGCTGTGCCATGGGTGACCTGGGAGAACTGGAGCCCAATTGGCTGAGCAGAAACTTAAAACAGTATGGCTTCCACAGCAATGGCCCAGAAGGTGATCCTCCTGGAGAATCATTAGTAGCACTGAGTAGACCAAAATGCTCAGTCTGTCAGAACATTCTCACACATGTCTACTTATGCACATACAGAGATTTCCCCTGGGTTTACATCTACAAGTGAACTGGCTGGATCACTGGGAATCTTCAACTGTACCAGATATTATCATATTATATTGCTAAACAATAGCCTTAAATAATTACTTGTTATTGATTTGGTCTGATTTTTTTTCCTTTCCTATAGATGCGTCTAAAACTCATCTATTTCCAGGCTGTCTGGGTGGCTCAGTTGGTTAAGTGTCTGACTCTTGATTGACTCAGGTCATGATCTCAGGGGTTTGTGAGACTGAGCCCTGCATCAAGCTCTGGGATGATAGTGTGGAGCCTACTTGGGATTCCCTCTCTCTCTCTCTCTCTCTCTCTCTCTCTCTCTCTCTCTCTTTTTCTCTCTCTTTCTGCCCCTCCCTTGCTCATGCCCATGCATGCACTCTTTTTCTCAAAATAAGTAAATGAACATTTAAAAAAAAAAATAAAACCCATCTATTGTTTCATAAATACACTCAGGGGGGAGGAGGAGGAGAACACTGAAGATCCCTATCACAATTTCCTCCTTATTATACTACTAATAGGCATCTCTTGCCAAATTTACAGGGAAATAGAAAATATGAATTACATGGTATCTGTGAGGTATTTTGAACTTTTTGAAGAGAGAGGCTACTTAAACCCACATTCATTTTAAAACCAAAATTTCCCATTGTTTCCAGGAGAGGGCACAAATTCATCTTATGTGTATTCTGACTGCTCTTCACCAGCCTCCCTGACTTCACCCGGCATGCACACACACATGCACATTCACACGCATACACACCCTAACTCCTATTTTGCAATCACCCAATAGATAAACCACTTATATTATCATTTCAAGACCTATGAAAGGCAACCTTTGGCAGGCTCCTTACCCTGCTGCAAGATCCAGAATGTTCACTGGAGCTTCCTAATGTCGCTGTGTAGGGCTGTGTCCACTGGGGACAGGAGGGGAATGAGGAAGGAGGGTCTTACAAATTAAACACATCTGGCTTGAAGTTATATTATTTTATTTTATTATTTATTTTTTACTATATTATATTTCCTCATTTCCTATGGCATAGGTGTCCCAAGAGTAGCGATAGGAGTGGTCTCAAGCAATAAGGGCATACATTGTAGAGAATTAAAAAACATTTTTTTTTAGTGTTTGTTTATTTTTGAGAGAGAGAGAAAGGGGGGTCGAGGGGCAGAGAGAGAAGGAGATACAGAATCCAAAGCAGGCTTCAGGCTCTGAGCTGTCAGCACAGAGATCGACATGGGGCTCGAACTCATGAACCGCGAGAACATGACCTGAACCAAAGTTGGACACTTAACCAAATAACCACCCAGGCACCCCGAGAATTTTAAAACAACAATAAAAGAGACTAAAAGTTGGTCTGCTTTTTAAAAAACAAACATACTAAAAAAGCACACTGGCAATTCTACACAAAGTCAGATACAATGTAAAATACTCTTCCCTCCCTCCCCAAAATCTTTTGTTGGTCTAAGTTCTAAACAATTTCTGCAGTTACTATTCAATTTTATAATAAATAAAATTAGCATATTTTATCCTTTAATTAGCATTGTCTTCTATATAGAAGTTAACTCACAGGAGCCCTGGCATAAATGGACTCATCTACAGGTGTGTGTTTGAGAGTTAAGTTCCTTATGGTTCAGAATCATTCATGCTTGCTTTGGGCACACTGTATGTCTTCAACTCAGATGGAACAATCTGCTTCTGCATTTATTTATTTTTTTAAATGTTTTTTTAATGTTTATTTATTTTTTAGAGAGAGAGAGACAGAACGTGAGCAGGGGAGGAGCAGAGAGAGAGAGGGAGACACAGAGTCCACAGAATCCCAAGTAGGCTCAAGGTTCTGAGATGTCAGCACACAGCCTGATATGGAATTCAAACCCACAAATTGTGGGATCACGACCTGAGCTGAAATCAGACGCTTAAATGACTAAGCCACCCAGGTGCCCCTATCTGCTTCTGCATTTTTTTTTAAATTTTTTAACGTTTTTTATTTATTTTTGGGACAGAGAGAGACAGAGCATGAACGGGGGAGGGGCAGAGAAAGAGAGGGAGACACAGAATCGGAAGCAGGCTCCAGGCTCTGAGCCATCGGCGGGGCTCGAACCCACGGACCGCGAGATCATGACCTGAGCTGAAGTCAGACGCTTAACCGACTGAGCCACCCAGGCACCCCTGCTTCTGCATTTAAACGCTAGATCTGAAAGAAGTCATGGCAGTAGTAATTATAACAGAACTTTTGCTACTTCAATTCTCTCTCTTCAGTCCTCTCCTTCTATGTGGCCACTTGGAGCTTTTATTTGTGATTAAAATTTAAAACAATGCTAACTGCAAGCTATAATATTTTTTTTTTTTTTGGTGAGTGCAAGTTTTCATATAAGAAATATTTTTACTGTATTTGAATAGCATCTTTAAGATTTAAAATTGATTCCTTTTCATCATTTTTTTATTTGTTAACAAATTACTCTTAACATGTAATGTTATTACTCATTTCCGTGGCAGACTAATATGTAGGAATATGCTTTTTCCCTTTCATTTGAAAAAAAGTAATGTTAATTTGAAAATATGAATCCATTACCTTTCCCTCTTTTTTGATCCTGTACTAAGTCATTTTATTACTTATTTATTTTTATTGGCATGATTATATATTCAAAGTCCAATAAAAGAAAAATCTCACTGTTTTTTTCTGTCGTTATTATGATTATTCATTTCATTTCAGTATTATTATTGGAAATAATGTTGTATGGAGAAGGGTCAGTTGCACAATGATCTGCCCTGTATGTCAGATATGGGAGGTGCACTGCTGCTTCCCAGAGTGCTAAGACTACTTTGTAGATCCACAGAGCCAGACCTGGAGAGTTGCCCAACCCAGAGAGACTGCCCCCTGCTGCTCGGGTAGGAATCTGCCACTAAGCTAATGCAGGGAGATTAACCCTCACTTTACCTTGCCTTTTCTTTTATTCAAAGATGTATATTTAACTAAAATGTCACCTCGATGAGGACTAGAACTTTGTCTGGTTCAGCACTGGTACCAGGAGCAGAGCGGGCAGTCAATACATTTTTGTTGAATGAAAGTACCACATGTGGTGTTACTTTGCACACGTTGGAATGTGCACAACTTTGTATTTCTGAGTGTTTCTGGCACAAGATAGGAACTCCATCAAGAGCAGATATCATGTATGCCACTTCTTTGCATCCTCCAGCCCCCATCCCTAACTCCCAGCAGTGCCAGAGACTCTATAATTGCAGACTGACTAATCAATTGACTATAGGGCCAGGACTCAAAACACTATTCTGAAGAAATTAAGAATGGCCAAGGAGTTCAAGTTCAATAAAATAAAGTAGCATTTTATTCTTTTCTTATCATCTCATCTTATCACAGTGATTACCTTATCACTTTCTTTGGGGGTCAAGGTTACTCATTAGAAATAAAATTCTCAACTTATTAAAAGACACTATAATTGCTACTGATGTCTGCCAAATTGTTTTGTAAGTTTATTTACTTATTTTGAGAGAGACAGAGATGGTGCAGGCTGGGGAGGGCAGAGACAGACAGAGAGACAGAGAGAGACAGAGAGAGAGAGACAGAGAGAGAGTATCCCAAGCAGGCTCTGCACTGCCAGGCAGAATCCAGCACAGGTCTTGACCCATGAAGTCATGAGATCATGACCTGAGCCGAAACCAAGAGTCACATGCTTAACCGACTAAGCCACCCAAGCACCCTGGTCTCTGCCAAATTTTAATAATTTATTTCTCATTCATGTAACAGATGCCCAGATATACACCTAACTATGTGTCAGAGTTTCTAAAAGTTATACTCAAAGTAGGAAATGAGGGACAATGTAATTTTTAAACGATCTGAGCAGATCAAATAAGATGTTCTTTCAAAGATAAGTAACATAGAATGTTAGCCTTGGGTACCCTAAAGCTTACATAGTCCAGCCTCAGTATGCGAATGAAGCCAACAAGAATGTAAGACTTTTGTCTGGACTCACAGTACAGGGGTAGAGCCAGGGTCAGCACAAGCAACCCTTATTTTTACGCCAGGTCCTCCTCCCAAATGACAGAGCTTCTAAAGTCCAAGAAAATGGCTCTATACTTGTTTATTATATCAATTTGCTTGAAGTATTTAAGAGTTACAACTGTTTATAGTGGTCATTGACTAAACAATGAAAAAGACCATTATAAAGAAACTTTACATTGGTAGATAACAATATACTGATTAATGAAGATTTGAAGTTACCTTTAAGAACCTCTTATTATAGCACATATACTTATGGAGTAGAATTAATAGATAACTCTTGATCTTGGGGTCATGAGTTCAAGCCCCACATTGGGCATGGAGAGTACTTTTAAAAACTGGTAATAAATATTTATTAAGCGTCTATATGTACATAACACATATTTTCTAGAGACTACTGAATGAATAAATAATAGCATACACTTACATAAAACTCACTGTATGCCAGTATCTGTTCTAAATGCTTTGCATTCATTAACACATTGAATTTCACAACAACCTGCTATTACTGCCATCCCCATTTTACAGATGAGGAAATTGAGGTGTAAAGAACATCATCAAGATCAGACAGCTAATAAGTAGAGCTCTCCTAATCTGATCATCTGGCTTCATAGGCTGTGCAAACTATGATCTACTTTTCATTTTAAGAAACATAAACATAGGAAAAAGTTAATGGTAGTGCAGGTTAAAAAAAAAAAAACAGTTAAGGAAAACTATAATGTCCACAAGGCAGTTCATAAGAGCTGAGTGAATGATAAGCCAGAGCTCTTTGGGTGCAAGTGGCACACACTAAATTGGAAGTAACTTAAGTTATTTCAAAATCTATTTACTTTCTGTCCATATTAGTTTTGCAGACTAAATTGTGTCCCCTTCCTCAAAATTCATATACTGAAGTCCTAACACCAAGTACTTCAGAATGTGACTCTATCTGGGGACAGGGCCTTCAAAGAGATAATTAAGGTAAGATGAAGCTGTATGGGTGGGCCCAATCCAATCTGATTGGTGTCCTTCTAAGAAGAGGAGAGTAAGACACAGACAACACAGAGGGAAGACCCTGTGAAGACACAGGGAGAAGATGGCCAAAGAGAGAAGCCTCACAAGACACTAACTCGGCCAACATTTTCATCTTGGACTTCTTAGTTTCCAGAACCATAAGAAAATAAATTTCTATTGTTTAAGCCACTGAATCTTTGTGGTGGCAGCCCTAGAAAACTGATATGGAAGGATACTGGGTAGTTTATAGAATTAGAGAAAGAGTTACAGGAACCAGTCAAAGCCAGTAACCTCAAAGATTAGAACAGGGCCTCAATGCATCCAGGACACTCACATGGACACACAATCAACCTCTGTCCCTTCCTTCCTCTGTCTCTCTCTGTCTGTCTTTCTCTCACACTCTCTCTTCCATTCATTCTTTCCTATTTCAATAGTCTTTCTCTATGTGGAGGAGCAACATGGCTTCCAACTCTGCTTTTCTCTCCCAGCCTCAGAATATAAAAATGCCAAGGTTGGATTCAATTGGCCCAGTTTGTGTCACATGTCTAACCCTAAACCAATCAGTTAATTCTCCTTTCAGTATGGTGTTTCTACAACTCTGGCCTGGCCTCTGTTGCTGAGTCTGGAGCTGCTTCTGGTTCACTTTCTGAGCATAAGGCCAGCTTCTGCTGGGGTGGGAGAAAGGTAGTCATTTGGCTGCTAAGAGAAAGGGAAGGAATCTGTGATCTGACCGCTCCTGCAGAAGAGTTTGCACAAACTTCCTGTTTGTAGCCGTGCCTCTTACCCTCTCTTTCAGAAGAATCTGTGCCTCCAATTCCAGGACCTTTCCAGGGTCCTGTGCCCCAGACTGGCTTCCTTCTTCACAGTTCCCCATCTTCAGATAATTATGTTTCAGTTTTCACAACTCTGATGGCTTAGTCTCCACTCATCTAGCCCCTGTCCATGTTCCAAAAAGAGTGGACATGGACTCCACCCATTCCCTCTGTTCTTGTGGACCTTGGCCTTTTCCACTTCTTTGCTGTCATTTTAGTGGCATTTTGGAAGGGATCAAAGAAAAGTGTGTGTTTTTAAACTTCAGTGTTTAAACAGAAGTCTGTGCTGGGGCTTTTCAAATATTCCTCCTCTCTGAACATGCCACAGAGACTGCCTTCACCTCTGGGAGTAGAGGTGGTGGCACAGGGGCAGAGGAGAGAAGGGGAAGAGAAGCATGGACAGGTTCTGGCTCCCACCCCTGTATCAAGCACCCCTATATACCTCTGGTTTTTCTGTTTCATGTTTTGAGCCTCAAAGATTTTATTTAAACAAAAAGCCTGTAACTAAAAATGGAAAACCTTAAAAACCACTGCACAACACCAGGCTGCCGCCTACATATTTTATAGAATTATAATCGTAGTCTACATAAAGTTTTGTATTCTCGTTTTATTTATTTATTTTACATCAGATTGTATTATAAACCTGTTTTATATTTCTGTAGCTTTTTCATAATTAGTTTCTCAACCCAATGCCTGGCACATAGTAGGTCCTCAGTAAATAATGATTGAATGAATGGATGAGTTGTAGTATTTAACAGCTGCTGTCTCTAAATATTTTTGTTATTATAGTCGTAGCTTCTGTTGTGTTCATGCATTCATTCCCCCTATGCATATTTGTTGAATAGCTACTTAGTGCTGTACACTGGTGGAGGGTGCTGAGGATACAACAATAAATAGATAGACATAGTCCTTTCCATGCAGTCCAAAAGGGGAATCTGACAAGTGAGTTGACAGTCACAATGCAAAAGCATAAAACCTATGAGAAACAAAAAGGACTATTACAGCACACAGTAGCGGCCTCTAACTTAGACATGAAAGTCTGAGAACTCTCTCTGGAGGAAGAGACCATGGAAAATCATAAAATAAACAGGACATGTCAGTGCAGAGGGGAATATAAATACTCTATGCAGAGGATGGAGCAGGTGCACAGGCTGGGCACAGAGGAGACTGTGGCACATCCCAGGACCTGGAAAAGGCTCAGGAAGATAGGGGGACAGAGTACACATAGGTGTGAGTCCAGAGATGAGAGAGGCAGGCAGAAGCCAGGGAATGAAACATCTTATGGACCCCTACATTTGGCCTGTATTCTGATGGCAATGGGGAACAATTAAACAATCTTGAGATAAACCCATCTGAGTGTCGGATCTACAGATCCTATAGGGCATGTAAGCTGTGATGAGTCTGCAACTCATCCCTAAGAGTAATGAAGGCCATCAAAGGGTTTGACTAAGGTAACAATATTTGCAGTTCAAGAAAAAAAAATTACAATGTAAAGAATAGATGGACAGAAAAGGCAAGACTGTAAGGAAGGCCACTTAGGACTAGCAGAAAATATAAGACAATGATAGTGGGGATAAAGAGAGGCAAATGGGTTTAAGGCACATGTAGAAGCAATGAATAAACCTTGGTGGTTGGATGTGGGAAGTGAAGGAGACGAGAAAAGGTCTGATGACACCAGATTTCTGGTTTGGGCAATGTGTGGATTGTGGTACCATTTAAGACAGAGACTACAGGACAGAGGAAGCCAATGGGTTCAGTTGGACACATTGGGTTTAAGGTGCCTGAGGGACATACAGATGGAGTTGTTTGGAAAATAAGCAGAAATGTAATTCAGAAGCATGGGAGAGATAGTGGCGCTGTGGATGGGGATCTCACCATGGAAGTGGTAACTGACATGGAACTGAAGAAGAACAGTGATATCCCTCAAGGAGAAATGTAGAGGAGAAGGAGGAGGCATGTAGTCAGACGCCCAAAGCATACTGATAGTTAAGGATGAGCATAGAAGGACGAGCCTGCTGAGGAGATAAGAAAGAGCAGTCCAAGATGTTGAATGAAATCCAAGGACATGCTGGGTTACAGGAGCCAAGAGAAGACAGTGAAGGAGGAGTAGTTAGTGTGTCAGCATGATTTGGACAACCAAATGGCAAATTTGGTAAGGCAGATCCGAGTAGAATGATGAGACAAGCCAGGTTGCAGCAGATAAGAATTTCAGACAAAGTATGCATGGCTTTCAAGAAGTATGGCTGAAAGGAGAAGAGAGAAGGCCTAGTTGGAAGGGAAAAAGAAGGCAAGAGACTCAAGTGAGTCTGAATGCCACCAGTGGCTCCGTAATAGCACCTATTAAAAAAATGGGTGAAATAGGTGATGGGGATTAAGGAGGGCACTTGTGATGAGCATTAGCTGTTGATCAGAAGTGTCAAATCACTATACTGTACACCTAAAACTATTACACTGTATGTTAACTAACTGGAATTTAAATAAACACTTAAAAAAAGAAAAACTTCCTGATCTACTTACTCTTCAGGGCTCTCCAAATTTGGCTCAACCAGCTTTATTTCTTATTATTCTCCTACCATAAATCACTCTGTGCTTCAGCCAAACAGGTTAGTCACTGTTCCCCCAAGTAAAATGCATGGTTCACCACAACCATTTCTTGGTTTATATTATTTCCTCCACCCAAAATGGCACTGTCATCTCTCCAGGTACAACCTTGCACTGCCCATCTCTGCTGCACTGCCCATCTCTGGCTCTTGGAAACCCCACTACTCTACAACCTGATTCTGCAGGGCTCAATGCTTGTCCCATTCTCATACCCCTCCTCATCTTCTGTACCTAAGTTATTTGGATGTTTCTTTTATGCCCCTACTTGACTGTAGATTCCTTGTTTTATGCAGTAGAGTTCAACAACCATGAAAGAATGAAAGTTTTAATGAACTCCATAGAAGTGTTTCTTTATCATATCCAGTTGGTGCCCTGGCAAGAGGCAACCCTACTGTAGTCCTGTTCTGAGTTCTTGCATTTTCATTAAATAGTAACTCTCTGGGCACATACTACGTGCCAGGCATATAATGTATTTAAGGTGCCTGAGGGACATTCCAGTGAAGTTGTTTGCAAAATAAGCAGAAATGTAGTTCAGAAGCATAGGAGAGACGGCTGGGCTATAGGTGGGGGTGTGGGTATCCTCAGCACAGAAGTGGTAAGCAATGTGGAACCAAAGAGGAAAAGTGAGATCCCTCACTTAGGGAAAGATGTGGAGGAGAGAGAGGAGGCTAGTATCATCACTCCATTTTATAAGTGAGTAAACTCAGGCTAAGAGAGGTTAAGTAACCTGCCCAAGGTCACATAGCCAAAGAATGATTGAACCAAGACTCCAAATTAAGACACCACCCTGACCTTGCTGACTTCTCTCTGCTCTTGTTGCTGACTTAAAGAATGGAGAAAAATAATTTTAGGAAACGCCCTAACAGTGTTCTCAGTAACTGTCCTACAGAAGATTGTAAAACATGCTACTTTAGGAAGCCCTTTCAGACCAGTAGAAAAGTCAGTAGATTCTGTCATTTGTCCTTTAAAATTCAGTAATAAGTAACTAGCATAAATAATAACAACCTCCAAAAAATAGCCAGGTAGAATACAGTGAAAGATTAAGGTATTGGAAGATGAGAGAGGAGATAAGCAGCCAGATAGGAGAAATATTCACTTTTCTTGGCTTTTATTTGGCAACACTTAATATTTAATAAATTCTGAGTGTTCAACTCCCTGGAATGATTCTAAGAACGAATTTCTTGCAAAAATTACATGTGTCAGTGAGTTTCCTAGGAACATTTTTTCATGGTGACACAAAATTAGGTGGCCTTAGTTCTTTGACCTTGTAAAAATGACTCTTTGTTTACATGATTTTTCTAGCAGAGAAACATCAAGCATAACAACTTATCACTGCCTGGAATGAGAACCCTGCCCTCATTCCTAGGTAATGATCCAGGAGTTGGATTGTATTTTCTTATTTTCACAAACATGTTGCATTATCGCTTTTTCCATTCATCTAGTAACATTACTCATTATCTCTTGACAATGATCATTTAACAACTCATTTGTTTTTCTTTGGGATTCCATTTCTGATGAGATATTCATTATAATAAAATTAAAATGTAGCTTAATTTTTACTAATGGACTGTGGCATTCTTCATATTAGAAAAAAATTCTATCTGTATGGCATTATAAAGACAGTGAGTTCCAGGAATATTCTGAACAAAATCAGAAACATCCAGTAATAGTCTTTACTTTGGCCAGATTCCCAGTAATGTCGTTGTGACTTTTCCCCAAATAGTCTCTTAGAATGCTGGTTTCTTGTCTTTTAAAGATGAGCAGTCCATCCTTGTTTGATGTGAAAGATGTCTCTTTTGGCCTAACTCCCTTTCTCCTCTCTGACCACCTGTCTTCCATCAAAAAGTACTCCATGAACCACTTCTTAAAATAAAAGTGAGGGGCGCCTGGCTGGCCCAGTTGGTAGAGCATGTGATGCTTGATCGCGGGGTCACGAGTTTGAGCCCCACATCAGGCATAGAGATTACTTAGAAAATAATAAAAGTGAAATTGAGGGCAGCTGGTTGGCTCAGTTGGATAAGCGTCCGACTTTGGCTCAGGTCATAATCTCACAGTTCATGGGTCTGAGCTCTGCATCAGGCTCTGTGCTGACAAATCAGAGCCTGGAGCCTGCTTCAGATTCTGTCTCCCTCTCTCTGCCCCTACCCCACTCACGCTCTGTCTCTTTCTCTCTCTTTCAAAAAAATAAAATAAAATGTTAAAAAAAATTTTTTAAGTGAAATTAACATAACTGTGTTTTGACATTCAGCCCCCAACCCCCGAATTCTGGATCAAGCCTACAGAATCAGTTTCAATCACGACAGTTTTGTGGGGTTTTTTAAAATATTTTTAATGTTTATTTATTTTTGAGAGGGGGAGAGGAGCAGAGAGATAGGGAGACAAAGAGTCTGAAACAGGCTCCATGCTCTGAGCTGTCAGCACAGAGCCCAACACAGGGCTTGAACTCACAAACTGTGAGATCATGACTTGAGCTGAAGTCAGATGCTTAACTGACTGAGCCACCCAGGCGCCCCCAATCACAACAGTTTTATAACACTCGGCAAATCCTTTGAGATCCACTAGCATCTAAAAGTTTTGTAATGGATTTACTATTTTTTCCTTTCTACTTAATGAAAATGTTAGAATTTGGTTAAAATAATTTAGTTAAATAGGGGATTTCAAAGAGGAACCTAGCTTTCAGAGGCACTCGATGTCACATTTTTGGAGGCGCTCGATGTCACATTTTTGGAGGCGCTCAATGTCACATTTTCAGCTGTGCAGCACCTGTGCTTTATCCTTAGCTTTGGGCCCCAGGGTACTAGGTGGAGTGCATCCCAGCCACAACGGGGTGGGGCCAAGGCAGGGATGAAAATGTGACAATGACCTGGTGGAAGCAACATGGTTTATCTCAGCCATGCTATATGGTATGTAGTGTGCCTGTATAGTTCTGGGGTCAGGTACACCTGAATTCAAAGCCCAAAGAATCACTCCATGACCTTGGGAGATGCCTAATCCCACACAAATCCCTGTTTTCTTATTCACAAAATGGAAAAACTTTTGTATCCAGCAGGTCTAGTCAGCAGACAGAAACCATACCAGTTATAGAGCAATGAGAATGTAATATAAAAAACTATTAACCAGGGGAGACTGGGTGGCTCAGTTCATTAAGCATCTGACACTTGATTTCAGCTCAGATCATGATTTTACAGATTGTGAGATCGAGCCCTGCATCAGGCTCAGCACTGACAGTGTGGAGCCTGCTTGGGATTCTTTCTCTCTCTCTCTCTCTCTGCTTCTCTCAAAATAAATAAAAAACATTAAAAATTGTTTCAAAATAAAATAAAAAAAACCTATTACCTAGGTATAAAGTTGTTAACTAAGTGACTGAAAAGTAAACAAAGACACTAAGAAATCATAGCAGTAGCACCTGTGGGAAGTAGCTACCTCCCCTAGAGGTGGGTAAGAGAAGAACTTGGAGGGGGAACAAGACCCTTGAGGATAGGGTACCAGTGGGCTGGTGCTGGTGTCTCTGAGAAGGTGCAATGAGGCTGCTCCGATGAGTGAGGGGGAATCTGCAAAATGGGTTCAGACTCCTCCAGGAAGGAACTGCCTCTGCGGAGATGAGCGAGCACTGCTGATGTGGAACAGGGGAACAGGAAGTAGATATAAGCCCCCAGGGAAGGAGCAAGTTCCTTCTCCCTCCTCTGGTCTTATGATATCCTTCTGGTTTCCCCATTGGCAGCGTCCAACAAGGAGCAGCTGGTTATGCAGAAATGTGGTCTGTAGAGTCCCAGAGAGACCAAGCACCACAAAGCAGAGAATAGAACAGTGGACTGGAACTGAAAGACAAAAACCTAGAACTAGTACAAATTCCAGGTATTAAGCACCCACTCCATGCCAGGCACAATGCCAAGTGCTTTACATACATTATCTTATTTATCTTAACCACTTAATGAAGTGTCCTCATTTCACAGATGGGTAAGAAAGCAAGCCAGATTTATCTGACTTCTTTACTCCTCTGCTGTATATAACAAGACGTTGTCTCAACCCTGTCTCAGTAGATGTTGTCCTTTCCACCTTCACCCTCCTTCTCTGCTCTAACATATTCAATATTCTCAGAGTCTGGTGGTTCCTGGGGAGAGGTGAGGGAAGTGGAGAGTCAGGCAAATTTATAGAGGAGCTAAGGGGAGGAAGTGGACCCACTTTGTGGTTCAGAAGTACATAATGTGGCCCTGACAACAGGCAGATGGGAAGAAAGAGCAAGAGAGCTTTAAGGGAATTTGCCTTGTGGGAAAGAGATGACTGAGCTAATGGCTGAGATACCATTAGTTCATTGGGGAGCATTGGAGCTGGTCACTGAAGCTTTGGCAACTGGCATGACCCAAGAGGGTTGCCAGGGTGGAGGGTACAAATGAAGGGCTGTAAAGCTGGGGCAGGAGGGGAGGGCGGCTTCTGAGAGGACCTCAAAGGGAAGAAGCATCTTTCTTTATGTCTTGAGCTATCATTGCAGCCTGGCAGGGATCTGCTCTGGGGCAGTGGGGTGAGACAGCCATCCCTGGCTCCCAGAGCTGAACAAAGAATTCCTAGGTTAGTGAGAGCAGGTGAGATGAGAAGTGGCATCTTCCTGAATTTTCAAGGTTTCAGTGAGGATAGCAAAGACATTTATAACAGCAATAGCACATTTTGGAACAACCAGCAGCCATGTCACCTCAAACAGCATTAGAAAAAGGACAAATCTATAGACAGGATTGCTGGGGTCAGAGCCACAAGGCTGAGTAAATAACATATTCCATGTGCCTTGGGCCAAGTTCCCTGGCAACAAACTCGATGAGACTTGCTTCAGGTGGTTCACTGAAGGCTGTAGTCAGTGACAGTCCCTATAGAGAAATGAGGGAAGCAAGACTGGGCAGAGGGAGAGATTGAACTGCGAAGCAGATGCGACAGAGGATGAGTTGAGTTCATCTTCAGTGGGAACTGGGATAGTTCTAGAGTAGTCCCAAGTGGGGACTGATCTTCTGACTCCCTCACAGACCAGCCACTGGGTGCAGTCCTTAGTGAGGGGTTATAAATCTTGTCCTGTGGGAAATTCCTGACAGATGCCAACTGGGAGCCCATAGCAGTTGATGTCCCAGCAGCAGGGGGAACAAATGACTTGGTCCTAAATGAGAGATCAAGGAGGCTCATCACAGCATCTGCTGCACATCCATCAATGAAAAAAGTACCTACTGGGGCACCTGGGTGGCTCAGTCAGTTAAACATCCAACTCTTGATTTCAGCTCAGGTCATGATCTCACTTTGTGAGATCAAGCCCCCTCGTCAGGCTCTGTGCTGACAGCACTGAGTATCTCTCTCTCTCTCTCTGTCCCTCCCCGACTTGTGTGTGGGGTCTCTTCCCAAATAAATAAACATTTAAAAAAAAGAAAAAATCTACTAAATAACTATTATTGGTCAGCCCTGTGCTAGGCACTGGAAACACATCAGGGATCGAGACACAAAAAATATCTGGTCTCATGGGATAAAAGGTATATTTACTAAACTTTTCTTTGCCTCAGTGAACCTCACCTCGAACTATGGATAATAATAGCAAGCTTTCAGTTAGTATGAGATATAGTTATTATTATTTAAAAAAATTTTTTAATGTTTATTTTTGAGAGAGAGAGAGAGACAGACACAGAGACAGAGACAGAGCGTGAGAAGGGGAGGGGCAGAGAGAGAGGGAGACACAGAATCCAAAGCAGGCTCCAGACTCCGAGCTGTCAGCACAGAGCCTGACACAGGGCTTGAACCCACAAACTGTGAGATCATGACCTGAGCTGAAGTCAGAAGCCTAACCTAAGCCACCCAGGCGCCCCATCATTATTATTATTTATAATGTCTATGCTACATGTTTGAGGACTGCCTGGAGGACCAGCAGGGCAATCAACTCCTCTGCTATCACTGCCACAGGCATGGATCTGCAGAAAGGAGGAGCCCTAAGAGAGAAAGAGTTGTAACACTGGGCCTGCCCCAGAAGCAGGAATAAGCTACCCCTGAAGGAAAGGCATGATTTTCAGAAGTTTCTTGTGTATTTTGACAGCCAGCGCAGTCCCCAGGAACTCATAGCATGACAGAACTTCAAGAAAAAGTGGAGACACCCAGGCTGACTGACTAAAATGCCTGTGGCCGAATTAAGTACCTCCCCTCCCAGAATACCATGCCTGCCCAGGCCAGAAGCTCTGGGAGAGCAGCTGTGGGAAAATCATCAGGCAATCAACTCAAGCTCATGTCCATCTCTCTACCTTGGTGCTCCCCCCCATCTCCCTGTATGTGGGCTTTGAACTGGGACTTGAAAAGGGCACTGCATCTAGGAATTTCCCTTGGCTCCATGGCTCCATATACTGGGCTTTACAATCGCAAATAGCTGTGCCCCAGCCCCAGCCCAGGCTTACCTGTTGGCTGGGTACACACCACCTGAACCCCATTTGTCAGGTAAGAGGAACCAGATGGCAGAAATGGCAGTGGAGGGTACTGTCCTCACACAGAGTCCCTGCCAGAGACATGGGAAGAAACACCACTTTTTAAAGGGTTTGTTTTTTTCAGCTGCATGGGCAGTGTTTGTTCTTTGGAGGGCATTGGGGACTGCAGCAACAGCATTGTGCTCTGAGCACCTCAGCCTTGACAGCCACAGAAACATCACAGGAAGCCACAGCAAAGGGGGAAAAGGCTACAAGTCCCGAGTGCTACCCAAAAGAAATGTTTCACATGTATACATGAGACTCCTTGCTGAAATCTCCAGGGACTCTCAGAATAATTTGGGAGGAAGCTGACATTTCCTCCCATAATTTGGGAGGGACTCATGTTCTCATATAGCAGGTGGAGGTAAAAACAGAGGAATGCTAGTTTGTATGGTCTTGTGACACTGTTTATCCCTCCCATCTGCCTCCCAGCACTACCATCATCCTGTGTGGGGCCTGGGCCTTAAAAGTTATATACAGGTAATTGATACTTGTTGCTTTGTCCATTCCCTCTACTGGAAACCATAGCACAATTTCCTTCAGAGAGATTACCAACTCCTCTCTCGGTTCATAAAATGATGGTGGTGTTGTTTGTACCATTGGCTTGAGATATGGGCACGTGACTCATCCTAGCCAATTAGAAAGAATATGACTTTTCTTTTGGTAGCAATGGTTGGTTTGGGGATGGGTACATGATCCAAAAGAGTCAATAAAACTCATTGAGGTTTTTGCTGGGAATCCTAGGAAAAGGAAAATTACTTCTGTCTAATAGACTTGAATGAGGTCTGCTGCTGTTGGAAGCATCTTGTGACCACAAGGGACAGTAATGTTTGAAAACTGAGCCAACATTGAGAAGAACAGAGGTGAGAGAGTGACTGGGCTCCAGCGACACCTTTGAGCCTAGATCTATCTTTGGATTTTTCAGTTAAGAGAGACAATGTGTTGTGTTTTCGCTTAAAGCCATTTGGGTTGTTTTTCACTTACAACCAAGAAAGTCAAGACAGATGGAATCTATAAGCCAAGCAGCACAGGATTGGGAACATAAAGGACATGCGAGTTAATTTTAGGTCCCCTTTTCTCCTTTTACTTGATCCTCACTGCAACTATTATATGTAAGTAGGGGTGATAGTTTTATTGTCCTATTCAAACAGTGATAAAATCTTACCCTTGATATGTTAAATGACTTGTTCAAGGTCTTCTGGCTAATAGGTGATTGAGCTCAGGGTCGGTGACCTTCAGATTTGGGACACAGGAAAAGTCAACAAGATCACTACACCAAAACATGATAATCAGACCTATTTACTGATATTGTCTTGAGGATACTTTTAGAAAATCATTTGATCCTACAAACATTTTCTATTTATATCTCTCAATGTCATTTTATTCTGCTATTGGGCATATTTTCAATTCCATACAACTTTTCATATTAATGGAGAGAAAAAATGCCTGTAAGAAACAAATTCAGTTGATCAATAAGAATTTATTGGGGCGCCTGGGTGGCTTAGTCAGTTAAGGGTCCGACTTCGGCTCAGGTCATGATCTCATGGCTCGTGAGTTCAAGCCCTGTGTCTGGCTCTGTGCTGACAGTGCAGGGCCTGGAGCCTGCCTCAGATTCTGTGTCTCCTTCTCTCCCTACCCCTCCTCTCCTTGCGCTCTCTCTCTCTCTCTCTCAAAAATAAAATAAACGTAAAAAAAGAGAATTTATTAAGTGCTTAGACACTCTTCCATCACCCTCTTATCCAACTCCATTTCTTCAGCTCCAGAGCTGTCCACTGAGCTCCCCACCTGAAACATATGTTCCATAAAAGCAAGGGCTGGGGTGCGTAGGTGGTTCAGTCATTTAAACATCCGACCTCCACTCAGGTTGTGATCTCGCAGCCTGTGCTGAAAGCTCAGAGCCTGGAGCCTGTTTCAGATTCTGTGTCTCCCTCTCTCTCTGACCCTGCCCTGATTATGCTGTCTTTCTCTCAAAAATGAACAATAAACAAAAAAAATTTTTAAAACAAGGGCTTTTTGTCTTCTTTACCATATTCTCAATTCCTAGGTCTTGGTACATAGTAGGAGCTCAACAAATACTTGATAAGTGAATAAATGAGACCATGCCTTGGAGAAGGGGAAGAGAAGGGAAGTGATGACAGTTGACTTGCTGGAGGATTTACCCAAAATTAACTGAGAAAAATCGGGAAGTGATGGAGTTTAGAGTCAATAGGCAAGATGAGGCTTTCTGCCATATAGGGCTTAAGAGATGGTTTAATTTCAGCTGTAGAGTAATAGAGAAAGTTCCATTTCTGTGAGAGTTAGATCTATCACTGTAAGATTCACATGTGCTGCACAATTAATAAAATGAATGAATGTTCTTATTCATGCAAACATTACTCAATTCAAAATTAGTACCTGTTTTAATGGGTAAGATTTTATTAATGATTTAAGCAATAGGACTAGTGTCCTAATTGGATATATGACATTTGACCAAACTAAATATAAAAATATTTTTGATTTCTTTAAAACATATTGTAAAAATTTTTAGAAATAAGCCACTGATTTTTTAAAAATCTGTTCTGAAAATATAATTCAGTTGTTTCTCTTGATTTTCAAAAATATTTTTCATTTTTTATAACTCTGAGCTTGGATAAATAAATAAATAAAATATAAAATTAAGATAATGTAATTTTGTTTAATTAAAAAAAAAAAAACTTGAATTTAACCAGATCAGAAAGGTCCTTTCCAGGAGGAAGGGTACAATCTCCAGTTGATTGCTATTTTGATATTTTAACTGATCTGAGGTCTCTCTTTTTCTTTATCCTTCCTTTTGGGCTGTCAGCACCAGAGGTGGGAGGTAGAGGCTATACCCACTGAGAATGTTTGGAAGCATAACTCTCCTCACCAGACAATAAAAGGATAAACAAAGCAAAGGGAGGAAGGAAAGCAGGGAGGGAAGTTCTCACAGCAAGAAGTAATAAGCCTTTGCTAAAGTCAAATGCGCTCTTTGGGGAACCTGGCTGGCTTGATCTTGGGTGGTAAGTTCAAGCCCCACAGTGGGTATGGAGATTGCTTAAATAATTAAAACAAAAAAAAATGCAGTGTTTACTTAATCATTTGCAAGTGAGAAGCTATTTGACTATCCTGTATACCAGGCCAATTTATTTTTAAATCTAATCAATCACCTAGATCAGAGCTGTCCAATAGCTGTAGTTATTGGGCACTCCAAATATGACTAGTCACCTGAGGAACTGAGTTTTTAAACTTCAATTCATTTTAATTAATATAAATTTAAATTAAAATAGTAGCATGTGGCTAGTGACAGTACAGATCTAGATAATTAGTTAAATTTTACTAAGCATTCTAATTTATTGTTTCTTCGAAAACATTAAAGGAATCACAGTTATGTTTCTAAATTAATTAACATAATGGAGTGAGTATTTGGGACACATAAAGACCCAATGTCAAAAAACGTAGAAAAGAGGCAACAGTTAGAGACGATGTCCTCATCACCTTCTTAGCTCTTCATTGTGTCTGGTGTTCTCCTATTTCCTTGGCTTTTTGGAAGCCAAGAAGCAAGTTTCTCCTGTTTCTCTAGTGTTTTTTGCAGACATAAAAAAAAAAAGTCCAATCACCAGATCTTCATCTGACATACTACATACCTAGACACTTACTGATTCAGTTATTTGTTTGCTTGTCTGTTTTTGCTCTGAAGAGTTCAGCTGACTATTGGCTCTGGTTTTTTAAACATTTTCTTGGTAGTAATAATTTTGAATGCGGGGAGTTATTTGCCTGGTATGTTGTTCATTAAAATACTGTGGGCCGCCTAAGTTCTCAGAACCTCTATCTGATGTTATCTGATGAGAGGCAACCTGCAGAAAGGTTCAGTCAAAGTGCACTAGGGTCATTAATTATTCTTGAAATAATCACTTGGTTTTCTAGGTTTTCTTTTTAAATTCATTTTTCATGCTCAGTCTTTCTTTTTCTCTGCTGCAGGTCTTTTGTTGGTGGTAGTGATGTGAGATGGTTTGGTTTTGGTTTTATTTTGTTTTAAGAGAATGGGAAATGCAATCCAAAGATGCCCCTAGACGCCTGGGTGGCGCAGTTGTTAAGTGTCTGACTTCAGCCAGGTCACGATCTCGTGGTCCGTGAGTTCGAGCCCCGCGTCAGGCTCTGGGCTGATGGCTCAGAGCCTGGAGCCTGTTTCCGATTCTGTGTCTCCCTCTCTCTCTGCCCCTCCCCCGTTCATGCTCTGTCTCTCTCTGTCCCAAAAAATAAAAAAATAAATAAATAAACGTTGAAAAAAAAAACAAAGATGCCCCTAGATTTTTAGCCCAGGAAGAACCATGACATGAGCGATCTGGAAGACATAGGTGATGCAAGATGCCTACTGTGTATATAATTCTATACCTGACTGTTGGTAGGTGTCTACTATGGGACCAGAGTGCAAAAAGGATTCAGAGCCTTAGGATTCCTAAGAAATGCCTCATTACAAACATACACTTCCTACATACCCTTCCAATGGAGTAGCACTTCCAGTGTTTTGCCTCACCCAAAATAATGACCTCTCTGATAAAACTGGGAAGCACACAGGTCTGCACTCATGTAAGTGTCACAAAGTTAATTTCTTGATATCTGCAGTCTTCACCAGGGGCAGCAGTGAAACGTTTCTCCTCCCACTCTATTCCCACCTATACCAAGAGCTTGAGAATCAAGTTTCCTCTGAGGATAAAGCTCTAAAATCTACCCTTATGGCAGCCATGGGAGTGTACCATGTAGATCTCCCTTCACGAGAGAACCTGCTGTAAGGACTGTCATTAGCTGGCAGCCTCCAGCTGCCATACCTTCAGGATCTGCTGCAGGATGGGTGCCAAGACCACCTCTACCCAGGCTGCTCCTGGATAATGGCTGAGCAAGGTGGGAGGACCAGAGTCATGCCATTCCTATCCAACACAAGTCTCCTGTAATAGGCTCCTTGCTGGAGCTCCTCATTGCCCTGGCCGATGATGCACAGTGGTTTGAAGCTTTTCCAAGACAATCCCCCTTATTTCACTGACTCTGTTCACAGGTATCAGACCTACAGTGCAGTCTGAGGGTTTCTGCCTACTCACATTTCCTCTTCCCTTTTTCCCCCACAGGCAATTCCCCAAATATGTCTCTTGCACACCTAAGTCTGTATTGATGTCTGCTTCTTAGAGGACCAACACAATACAAAATGAATGAGATTAATTATTTGAAGAAACAACATTAAACGGCATTCTCGACTGTGAAGATATGAACCAAGTCTGTTCTACTGTAAGGCCTAGTGCAGACTGGGCACAAAGCAGGCCCTCAATAACTTGAAAAGGAAGGAAAGACAGGGGGAGGGAGAGAAGAAAGATTTTGGATTACTGAGATTAAAATCTAATCAAGCTTTAGTAAAGGTAAAAAAAAAAAAATGCTATAGCATTAGGAGGAAAAACTAGCAGACAGAAGAGGATGGTCAGTTTAGAATTTAGAAAACGGAACTCTACAGGGTGAAAATATGTTAGTGTATCTCCAGCACCGTCTATGGAAGACATGTGTACACACACAGACGCATATACACATTCACACCTGCATCCACATCTACACACGCATAAATGATAACATGCAGGAAGTCATATGTAAAGTACACATATTTACATTCTGTTATTTTCCTCAGTATTCTCAATGTGTACAAATAATACCTAAATATACCACAATGGTAAATGGAAAATGAAACAAAAAAAATCCCTAAGTGCTTCCAATGGAAACATTACCAATTGAGAAAACAGAGACAAAGGCCAGCTCCAGGCTGGGCTTCTGTTGCTACGACTTCCCACTTGTGCAATTAGTCCTACCCACTGGGTTAGGATATGCCTGTCATTAGCATCTGGCAAATATCCCTCAGTTAAGAAGCAGCAATTGCAGTGTCCCTCAGAAAAGGCTCTGGACTCCATCAAGAGATGTAATCCTATTAAATTCCATCAAACAAGTCTCATGTTAATTTTTAAAATTAATAACCATTTAATACCCACAATAAATATATGTTGATGTTCAAGCATTTGGGCTTTATTGAAAATTTACTGAACATGATGTTTGTCCACATATATCTTCTTTTGCAATTATCTTAATGGAAAAATATGTATTCGGAGTCTACTTGTTTCTTAGGAAGTATGTTTTTGTTGGGGTTATTTCAAAAGCATTTACAGGAATGTAAAATGTTTTTAGAATTTTAAGGGCAAAGGACCCAGGGTTTATATGTGAAACTAGTTTTATTAATATCATGCATTTAGGACTGTGTCCATAGCCATCATTTTGTATATATATAAAATATATTTATATGTATATAATGTATATTTACATATAAATTTATAAATATATATAAATTTATACATACTATAATATATAATTTATAATGTAAATAAATTATATCTACAATGTATAAATTACATGCATAAATTCTCTCTATATAATTGTTATATAAAATTTTATCTACTTATTAAAAATTTTTTTAATGTTTATTTCTGAGAGAGAGAGAGAGAGAGCACAAGCAGGGGAGGTGCAGAGACAGAGAGAGGGAGACACTGAATCCGAAGCAGGCTCCAGGTTCTGAGCTGTCAGCACGGAGCCTGACGTAGGGCTTGAACTCACAAACCATGAGATCGTGACCTAAGCCCAAGTCGGAAGCTTAACCGAATGAGCCACCCAGGCGCCCCCAATTTTATCTATTTTTAAAATTATATATGAATCTTTTACAGAAATCCTTAAATTTTAACTTAATTTTAGTTCTTTAATCCTTAAATTCTTTAGAGAATTTTTTTTTTAAGTTTATTTATTTTGAGAGAGAGAGAGCCCATGCACGGGAGGGACAGAGAGAGAGAGCACGCACATCCCAGCCAGGCTCAGTGCCATCAGCAGAGAGCTGGATTTGGGGCTCAATCTCACCACCGTGAGATCATGACCTGAGCCAAAATCAAGAATTGGTCACTTAACCGATTGAGCCACCCAGGCACCCCTAGAGAAATTCTTAAAAGAAAACTGCAAAGGTATGCCTTTTTGAATTTTGCTGTTGGTTTTCTCTTAAATTCAAACGCTAAAGAGTCTCTTAATGGCTCAGGCTCATAGTTCTAATGCCTTTGTACATGATATTTATTTGGATAATGTCTTTTATGTAGCTATCTTATTTTTCAAAAGCAATAACCCTTACGCAATCTCCTGCAGCTCATAATAAACCAGGCTCAAACTGGAAATACAAACTTTTATTCCAGATGTTTAAGGAGAATGTGAATCTATTCCTCGAGGAACAAACAAGGGATGTTTGAATTGAGGTAGGTTTACCAGCTCTGTCTGTGATTAGAAGTGGTTTCTCCAAACAGCAGTTTAGAAAAGAAATGAGGGGCTCCTGGGTGGCTCAGTCGGTTGAGCTGCCAACTTCGGCTCAGGTCATGATCTCGTGGTTTGTGGGTTTGAGCCCTGAGCTGGGCTCTGCGCTGATAGTTTAGAGCCTGGAGCCTGCTTCAGTTTCTGTGTCTCTCCTTTCTCTGCAACAACCCCCCCCCCCCCATGCTGTCTCTCTCACTCCCTCTCTATCTCAAAAATAAATAAAAACTTAAAAAAATTTTTTTAAAAAGAAGAGCAATCAGTAAACAGGAAGTTACTTGTGAATGGACTTGAAAAAGAAAAAGATCCACTCTCAATTCTTTTAGGAAGTCATTCTAAGTCAGCTGTGATTGTAGTAATATTTACACTATAGAATAATTATCATTAATCTTCTTTATTTGTGACTTTTCCAAAAGCAAAGAAGGGCCTGGAATCAAAACAAACTCTTCAAATCCTTAGATATAATTCGATTGTAGAAGAGACACATTGGAAAGGAAGGGGAACTAGAGTGGCAGTAGCGTTGTCTTTGAGTGGCAAAGTCAACGGTGTTATTCTTGCTCCTCTTTTACATTTCTAGACTTTTGGCTCTTTGTCAGAGGCCAGTCTTGGTGGTATTCCTTTCATCTTCAGGGGTCCTAGCACTTCCTCCATGTGGCCCTATTGCATTGTCTTCCTTGCAGACAACTACCATCTCAGTATGATTCATGATTATAGTAATATTCAGTACTGGTGAGATAGCTAGATGAGTTAGCTACAAAAGAACCTGAATGACTAACTGGATCAATATATTGGATACGGTTATTTAAATATGGAGAGTACATCTAAGAAATAAAAATATATTTCTTACCTACGGTTAACACTAATCATTCTTGGGGCGCCTGGATGGCTCAGTCGGTTAAGCGTCTGACTTTGGCTCAGGACATGATCTCACAGTTCCTGGGTTTGAGCCTTGCGCCGGGCTCTGTGCTGACAGTTCGGAGTCTGGAGCCTGCTGTAGATTCTGTGTCTCTGTCTCTCTCTGCCCCCCACTGCTCGTGCTCTGTCTCTCTTTCTCTGAAAAATAAATAAGACATTAAAACAAAACAAAACAAAAAACTATCATTCTTATAGGCAAGGTGTTTTGGTTGGATTTGGTGCTGTTAATTATATTTCTTACTTCATGGTCCTTATTACCATCAATGTCCCACACTGAAGATTTTTTAGGATCAAGCTAGTTTTTTAATTAAAACTTGCCTTTTGTATCTTTTTTTATACCCAAGTCTCTTTATAATGTGGTAGAATCCTGGGTTCTCAAAAGAGTCTTTTTCAAATTCTTTAGGTCCATCTCCATGTGGAAGGTGGGTGGCTGTTGCTCTGAGGCGTTCACTTAAGGCTGGTTCCTCTTTCCCTAGGAAATCATTTGCTTACACACTGTTGCCAGAGGGGAAAAAAGCGGGGGTGGGGGTGGGGGTGGAGGGTGGGTGGAGTAGAAGGATCTTTTCCCCAATATGTCCAGTAGGAAAGTCCTGGGAGAGCTCCCTGATTTTAACAGTTCTTGGTTGCATGCTCCATCCAAGGTCTGGAGGAGCAATGAATGAAATTAGTGATTCTGGGTGGATAAACAGTATATATCTGTCCACCACACCCAACATCTCCAAGTGCATGGGTCCCAAGATGCAGTTCCTGGTGTATTAATTAAGTACTCAGTAAAAGTTAGGGATGATGATGAAGTTCCTCTGTTGGATAAAGTTCCACTCCAAACCAACAAAGAGCAGGAGACTTTGCCCAACATGGGCAGGTGAGTGGAGCTGGTTTCATTCAACACACATTGCATTGCCTTAGCACCCTTACACATGAAGACTCACTTGGGGCTGTTTTCCTCAGGAAGGGGTTGCAAGGAGAGAGGCTAATTGAACTTTGTAGATCCTTGTCATGGGCATTAATCATATTTGTGCCTGCCCATTATATTTTTAATAACCTTTAATATTGAGGGAAATTTCTACATTATATGGCCCTTTCCCCCACAAACAGTTGAATTCCTAGCCTCTCTTGCACCTGAAACACAGTCATGTGACATAGACATTACCATGCATATACACTTGCATGAGACTTTGGATTTAAGAAATAAACTTGAGGAAAGAGGGTCTGTGATGAGCTTTCCTTCTGTAGGTGGCAGCATAGTTATCTCGCCTTTGGGGTAGGAGTGTTGCAAAGGTGAGTTTCCCAGGGCAGAAATGCATCTGATGTGCTCACAGTCATCAGAATTGCAATAAGTTAGAGTACTTGCATTTATTGCTTAGTCTTGGTAGCAGCAATGGCAACTGATTTCTCAATGGGCCATTTTGGAAGCCAGGCTTTGGTCATTAGCCTTGACATAATTTCTTCAATTCTCTTAAAGGTAATGTAAACTACCTTCTATTTAAAAATGCATCCATCCTTTTTATGGCTTGAGCTAGCCAGAATGGACTCAGTTGTTTGTAGCTAAAAAGCCTAACCAACACAATTTGCCTCCAATGTTTTATTCTTGGGAAGAAGTGGGGAGGTCTACTTCATAGCTTATGTTGACAAATATCAAAAAACATTAAACCTATATTTAATTCTAAAAAGCCTCCTTCACAAGAATATTTACTGATGGGTCTGTGCACAAGAATTCAAAGATTATGGGGAGTTCCTAAATGTTGATAGTATCCAAAAAGGTGAATTCAGAAGAGGCACTTGCATCACTAAAGTATTAATATCATAAGTCTATACTTCTATATTTTCTTAGACAAAGGAAGTGGGGAAATTCCAGTTTGGCGGTTTTGCAGAACTACAGATGTTATGGAAATATCATGAACATTGCATTGTCACTAGGACTGCATAAAAGAATTTTCACACAAATTGCTTTCCAGATACTTTTCATTTCTTTTATACATTTGTAGCACTTACAAGGCTAGAGCTCCATGTGGTACAGCTGGAGGGTCACTTTTAAGGAAGCACAGACTATACCCAAGTTCTAGATGTGGGTTGTGCCTCAAAGAACAACAGGAGGGATCCAAGGATAGAGTCCAGCCCCTCATTCTCTCCTCTCTCACCCTCCCCCCTTCAATCTAATGACTGCCCTGGATTGTTGTTCAGGCATCTTTCAAGATAATTGGAGAGTGCCCATATCTGAGATTAACTATACTGGAAAAAGCCACTTAAAATTTACTTGACACAGGCTCCAAATTTTCATAGTAGATACTGAAAAATTGTTCAGGAGTTTATCTTCAAAAATGGAACAGAAAATTCAACATTTCCTTTATATTTGCAACTGTGTGCCAATTCTCATAATGAACGAAGAATGAATAAATGTGGGGGTTTTTTGAGTATAATTTTCCCTGCAAAATGCATTCTAGCAAAATACAAACATCTTTTCTTTCACTCTTGACTTTCAGAGCACTATGATGTAGTGAAAATCACTTTTGAAAACTTATCATAGGGCTTCTTCATTTTTCTCATGGGCTTCTCTTTGATACTTGGGCATTAAAAAATCACTCTTTTTTGAAGGGACTGTTGGTCAGCAATCTTCTTTAGCTCTTTCCTTCACTTGTCCACTGGAGTAACTCATCCGGGGCTTTATTTGTCAAAAAAGCCCATCATTCTCCTACTTCTTACAGCATCACTTGCATCCATTTTATGAAATTCTGAATCTTTTACAAAATCAATATTGCACCGTGGATTGAATGTGCATTGTATTTACATTGCATTTTCAGATGTTTACAAGGTTGATGAATTGACCAGAGACTAACTAACAAAGATGTTAACATACTGGGCCTACCTAGATGCTAATATTGGGCAGCAAGGAATGTTTGAGAGGGGACTAATTTTGTAAGTGATCGGTTCACTGGTGAATATTTCCATATTTCCATGACTTTGATTCCCTGTGCAACCTAGTGAACTGCAGAGATTGGGTAATATATACTTTGGATAATAAGAGTCCCTTCACCTACCACTCTGCTTTTCTTTCTAGAATCTGCCACGGGGCTTTTGTCCTTTCTACCTCTCCCCTTTCCTACTGCCTGGAGTTCTTTGGTTCCCTGCCCATTATGCCAATTCTGCATGGTGAAAGTCTAGAAATTGTTCTCACAGAAATGGACCTTATACACACTTTCAAAGTCCACTTGGGTCTGTCTCAATTTTAACACATTAGGCTTCTTAGGACATTTAAAGATTATAATTTTGGTCAGAATTCTAGTTCCAAGTCAAATATGTGTTTCTAAAAGCAAATAATATGGCCTTTGGTAAACTTTTAAAATCATATGGTAACATCAATGTCTTCCTATGTGTCTCAACAACAACAGAACCATCAGTGTTGGAACCCTGACTCTTTAGTGAAGATATGAACACAGTTATCATTCTATAAATTAAGAAAAGAAAATACAGTTGCATATTTATGTTCAAATAGCTTTCTATTTATTGAGACATGTTTAATACTTTGTCTTTGAATTTTAAATTTTGAAAACTTAGCTTAGTCCTAGGAATGAAGTGTTTTCTGGCTAGGATGACTTCAAATCATTACCAGAAAGTGAATTGAGCAATATTTTCACATTATAATTTAAAACTTTGACTTTTTAACAAAATATCATCTAAAACACTTATGCTGTTGGATAGCATATTCTTGAAATGTGTGCAAAATAAACAATCATTTATTTTCCTCTTTGCTGTTTTAAAGCAATTTTTATTGGGTTGAGGGTGTAGGTTTCAGGATATAATGTAGTTTGCCAAATTCTGTAACCCCCCCACCCCCTTTTTTTAAGGTCATACAGGGTGTGGTGCCTTTAGAGAATTTTTTAAAAGTTGTAGTTCTTGGTGTTTTTTTCCTTCACTTTTTCAAAAATAGTAAGATAATCTAAACACCACTGGGAAGTTTTGGTTCCTGCTATTGGCTCCTGGGTTCCCCCAGTATTAAAAGTCATATTATTCTCTGTAGCTAGCTTTTACTTATTTTCTTGTTAGGTGTGTTTACATTCTTACCATTGTAAGCTCAGTACTAGAAATGAAGGCTTGATAAGTAATATTTTAATGATTATTATTATTATTTTGCTTAGCAAGGTGAAAATAATTTAGAGGGCAAATGAGGCATCTAAATTCAGCTATATCACTGGTGTTGTATATAAGCCAATTTGACAATAAATTATATTAAAAAATAAATTCAGCTACATCCTTCTTGTGGTGGTATGGTTGTGGAAAATCTTAATGGATCCATTCTGTTCTTGTTTTCTTTTATTAATCCCTAGTTATTGGAAAGTACGTAACAAAATAAAAGGTTTAAAATTATTTTTCTCTAATTAAATAAAGGAAAGCCTTGGTTCCTCCACAAGGCTGTAATTATCCTTAGAAAAACAAATTCTCTATGTATCTTAGCTGGTCAATGCTACAGAAATAAATTGTTGGAAAAGATCTTTTAAGGACAGAGAGATGCCAGCAAAGAAACACCATTTTCAGAACAGAGCACAGGATGGTGAGATCTGATGATTTGGGTTCTGTCTTCATTATCTGCCATAGTTAATGACGGTTCACTCACAAATCGCTTGGCTGAAAATGCACTTTGAAATCCCAGCACAGAAACTGTCTCCCTATTCTCATACACTAGTAAAAACAGAGAAGAATCTATTCAGAGTGTGTGTTTAAAGTAAGAGGATAAAGGCAGGAGTTAAAATGTTATTGAATCCCTCTTGTGCTTCCCCCCTTTCTGGCCTTAGATCTGGATGCTTGAAGGCAGCAGAAATAAAGAGGGAACCCCAGTTTCCCAGCAATCAGCAAGCGCTAACACCTTTTTTTTTTTTTTTTTTTAATAAGCAACTAGGGAATAACACTCCACAGAGGAAGCCATGACCCCCTCTCTGTTTATCATCTGTGGATCCCGAGGCCACGTCCCGCTAGGGTACCACTCGGCAGGGGGTTCCCCTGTCCTCCTTCTTCCCAAGGCCCTGCGAGCGGGATGTCACAGGGGCCGTGTGTCCTGGGGTGTCAGGGAGGAGACGCCCGCCCTGCCCCAGGAGAGGAGGCGGCTTGCCCTCGGAGCCGCCCCCTCCCGCCGCCGGAGAACAAACGGGATATTCAGCAGTGGCCTGTGGCTGCCAGAGCAACTCCTCTGGGGAAATTAAGCGTCGAGTCAGCCTGCACCGTAATCGTCTTTAAAAGCACCCCCACCCGCCTGCCGAGCACACCCGGATACCTGGGCTGCCCCGCGGCTGCGTGTCTGTGTGTGTGTGCGTGTGCGCGCGCGCGCGCGCGTGTGTGTGAGAGAGAGAGAGAGAGAGAGAGAGAGAGGTGGGGGGGAGAGACAGAGAGAAAGAAAGGCGGGGGGAGCAGCAGCCGGGGCGTGTGCGGCGTGCGAGCCTGTGTTTCTGCCCGAGTGTGCCGGAGTGTGAGCCTGGGAGGGGGGGTGGTGCGAGCCGGTGTGTGTACCGGCGTGCGCGCCGGGGTGGGAACGAGCCGCGTGCGTCTACACCGGCCATGAGGGGCGCGGGCGCCTGGGCCGCGCTCTGCCTGTTGCTGGCCGCCGCCGCGCAGCTGTCGCGGCAGCAGCCCCCGGAGAGGTAACGCGACCCCCACCCGGGCTCCCTCCCTTCCTACCTTCCTCCCGCTCTCCTGCAGCCAAGCCCGCAGCTTCCCTGCAGCCGCGTCGGGGCGCCCAGGGAACCAGCGCGCGACCCCGCGCTCACCCGGGCTCTGGCGTCCCCCGTCCCCGCGCCGGCTGTCCCCGGGCCGGGTCCCGAGCCCCCCAGCTCCGCCTGCCCCCGGTCCTGCCGCTGGCCGGGCCACCACGTGGCGGGGGCTGGAGCTGACCTGCGCCTCTTCTTCCCTAGTGCTTATGCGGGCGGAGGGAGGCACTGGGGCCCAAGTCTGTGGACTTTGCTTTTTTACTTCTGTTTTCCTCTCCCGGGCGGCTTGGCCTAGAGACATGAAGCCTTGGGGAAAACGAGTCGCGCGGCGCGCGCGGGCAACCGCACGCCGCCTCCATCAGAAAGTTAATTCTTCGCCACCTCCATCAGAGCTGAGGGAGGGCCCTGGTCCTGGACTGGGGGACCCACTTTTGGCATCCCCTCTTCCACCTCCATCACCAGCCACCTCCGTTTGTAAATGGGAGGCCCTGCCAATGGTCAATGAAATTCAGAAAAGGAGAGAAGTAGGCATCTCTCCACATCTAGGAAATTAAAACTTTTTAATGTTAACCAATTGCTTGTTTATCCATTTACCATTTTCCTATAAGCTCTTACCACTGTGTGGAGGATTTGCTTATGGATGGATGGATAAATAGATGTTGTGTTACTAGGATGGAGACCGATGGCAACTGGACTGAATGTTTTATTAGGCTATAATTTAAATATTCTAAAAGCTAGCAAGTATTTCAAATCCCGTATACAGTGCAGGCATTTATTAATCAATATTAACTTTATCCATATTTAATAGGCTACACCTTTCTGAAGTTGACATTGGATTGTTAGACCCACTTTCAAATTAAGTGTCCTTCTTTTATTTTCCCAGACCTGTTTTCACATGTGGCGGCATTCTTACTGGAGAGTCTGGATTTATTGGCAGCGAAGGTTTTCCTGGAGTGTACCCTCCAAATAGCAAATGTACTTGGAAAATCACAGTAAGCATTTTTTTTAAGGGTATTCTCCTGGAAGTGGGTATTGGCTGCTACATTTTTCCTCTGGCGTAAGGATCTAGGTAAGGGGCGAGTGCCTGAAATAGTGAAATGTTGGATTTACCTCAACTATGTGGGAGATTTTTATTAATAGAACTAGTGGCATCCTGTGTTAGTGATTAGAAAGGGCACAAGATAACTGTTGAAGGAATAAATTCTTAAAGCAGATGTGTTTCTGAAAACTCATCCTGACTCAGTTGAGTTTCATAGATTGAAAATTAAGGCTGTTTTCAAAGGCCTGTTGTAATGACTTTTGGAATCCATTTGTTGCCTGTGCCCTGCATAAATGTCTCCTAGTGGAGAACAGAAGATCAAAGGTAATGCTCATCCCTAACTACTTTATACCCATTATGAGTAAAAGGGAAAAGAAAATGAAAAAAAAAAAATCCCACTTAATGTTCCTGATTTAAAACCACCACTAATGGCAATCTGAGAATAGAGAATAATAATAATTGTGGAATAGGGCAGTAAAGTCTAAATATCAAACAAAGGCTAATAAAATGCCCATGCTGGTTAGTAATGGCATAGATTATGCCAAGTCAAGATAAGCAGTCAGATTTCCAGACAGCCATCTTAAAAAAAAATAGTCTGGATTTAGAATCAGCTAGATTGAGTCATCTTTCCAGTCAGTATGATGGTGAGTCTTTTTCATTTTTTCGTTGTTGGGAAGTTGTTTAGTAATTGAACACATTAGTTCACTGAGACCTTTATTCAGTCAGATTGTGCCACAGGCTGATTATAATTTTTAAAGTATCTCCCTCTTACTGAGCACTTACTGTTTCCTAGACACTATGCCAAGTAGTTAACTCATATACTCTCACTGAATCCTTGAAATCACTCTGAAAAGTAACTGTTCTGTACCCATTTTATAGATAGGAAACTGAGGCCTAGAACAATTATATAAGTTGACTTGATCAAACATTTGGTAAGTTCAGCTTTGCATAAAGTGAAACCTATTTTGTAATGGGGCATTTTTAACAAGGTCGTTTGACAGGCAATATGAGGGGTCCACTGCCTTAATATAAAACTTGGCTCCTCTATGTGTTGATGCTCCCCTATAAAATATTGACTGTCTGATGAACTGGTACATATTTCATTATGTTACTGCAACACATGGGGCCAGGAGAGAATGAGTCATAAGAAGTAGCTTTGAAATAGTGATATTAGTGTGAGCGTGAATAAGTCTTCAAAATAAACATGGAACTTGGTTTTCATATTATAGTTGTGTTTCAATTGTAATTTAATGGCTTTAAGTTATACATGATCCAAGGAAATTAATGGCCGGGAGGCATCATGTGCCTAACAAGTAGAAATTTATGGTTGGCTATATATGGGGTATTATGGGCATAGGTGGTATGGCATCAAATGTCGATGGGAGGAGGGTGTCCAGTGAAAGTTTTCCTTGGTAAAGCAGTGGTGTGCTTCAGCAGAGGCCTGACTACCATATTCTTATGTGGGAGGAGGGGAAGTATAATGGATGTTCTGTTTGGATGCAATGTAAAAGTTAAGTGTATGGGCCCACCAGTCAGTCTTCCCTGGATTCACATTGTCATTCTATCACTGATAAATTGTGTGACCAGGATTTATCTTTCTTAAACCTCGGGATTGTAGGGCACCTGGGTGACTCTGCATTAATTGCCTGACTTCGGCTCTGCTCATGATCTGAAAGTTTGTGAGATTGAGCTATGTATCGGGCTCTGTGCTGACAGCTCAGAGCCTGGAGCCTGCTTCGGATTCTGTGTCTCCCTCTCTCTCTCTGTCCCTCCCCAACTCACACTCTGTCTCTCAAAAAATAAATGAACATTAAAAAAAAAAAACCCAAACACCTCAGGATTGTTGTGAAATTAAAACCAATTAGTGCACGTAAAGGCCTTTGGCTCAGTGCCTGAGATATAATAAGTGCTTAATAAATGTTACCCATCACTGTTATCATTTTCATTATCATTATTGTTTGGTATTGACTTCTCCTTCCTTCTGACTTACAGTCGATATGGCAGATCACTCTTACCCACTTACTTCATTGGTTAAGCTGGGCTTGGCATCAGCTCAAAACAACTCAGACTTCTATGGAACAATCTACTATATATCTATATCTATATCTATATCTATATCTATATCTATATATCTATATATCTATATATCTATATATCTATATCTAGGAAGATCTTATTTCTGCGGTTGGGTTCTATAATCATACTGAAGGTATTCTGTGTGAGTCAGGACTAGGTTAGCTTCTGGTAACAGAGACCCCTAATAACAATGGCTCAAACAGAAGTTTGGTTCTCTCTCACATAAAGGAATCTAGAGGTAGGCAATGCAAGGTTGGTGTGGCGGCTTCAAACCTTTAGGCACTCAGTATCTTTGTCTCTCCCTGTTAGGCCATACTTAGATGCGTGTTCAAGTTCCAGACATCATGTTTCTGTTCTAGCCAAAATAAAGGAAGAAAAACAAGGGCATGTATCCTCCCTTTAAGGACATTGTGCATAATTACATGCAGCTCTCCTCTTACATCTCATTGGCTGGTTTTTAGTTACATGGCACTTCTAGCTGCAAGAAAACTGAGAAATGTAGTCTTCATTTCAGGCATCCAGGTGCTCTGCTAAAATTCAAAAGTTTTCTTTTGAGTAAAAGTTTTCTATCAACTGTGGAAAGAAGGGAAAACAAGCAGACGACAAGCAGTCTCTGTGACATATTTATTTGTGGTTTTCTCAGGCTGCCTGAACTCATGTTCATGAAGTTGACTAACAAATGCCAGCCTTTTTTGGCGGAAGAAAAAAAAAAAGAAAAAAAATTTTTTTAGAAAGTATAGGTAATGTAGAAAAAAGGATTACACAACTTGATTTTCTACTTAAAAAAAGCTTAATAGTTTTCACTCTTAGCCAGTTGAGTTTATTCTATTCCAAGGGGCCTGTGTCTTTTGTGTTTGCATATGAGTAGCTACCAAGAACTTCCAGAGAAGTCCAGCACATTCTCCTGGTTATAATTACTGCCTCTGCTATTCCCAAAGGCCCTGAGTACTCTCAAGGTCTTAGTTTGACATTTTTATTTCTTCATATTTCACAGAGAATAGCACTAATTCATCTTCTCGGTTCTTCTTCACAGTCCTCTAGTTTGTCGGAGGAGCAGAAGAGGACTTCGAGCTCCTGTACATCCTAGGGAACATAAAAAGAGGAGGACCGTGATAGTGCTAAAATTAGTAATCCTGAGGTCTCTCATTCATTCAACAGATGTGTTTTGAGTGCTGGATACTATGTGGATTATGGCAGCAAATAATGCAGGCAAACTCCTTGCCCTCCCTTATGCAGCTAGCATTCTAGTTTGGAGAGATGAGCAATTAATATTTAAATAAACAAGTAAATAATAAGATATTAAGTAGTGAGAAATACATTGTAACTATAAAATAGAGGTGCCTGGGTGCTCAGTCAGTTGAGCATCTGAACTCTTGATTTTGGCACGGGTCATGATCTCACGGTGAGATAGACCCCCTTTGTCGGGCTCTCTGCTGAGCTTGGAGCCTGCTTGGGATTCTCTGTCTCTCTCTCTGTCCCTCTTCCCCTCTTGCACGTACTTTCTCTTTCTCACTCTCTCTCTAAAATTAAAAAAAAAAAGATACTACTCCACATCCATTAGGATGGCTATTATAAAAAAATAGAAAATAGCAAGTCTTGTTGGCAAGATGTAGAGAAATTGGAACCTTTGTGCATTGGTGGTGGGAATGTAAAATGATGCAGCTGCTGTGGAAAACAGTATGGCACTTTCTCAAAAAATTAAACCTAAAAAAAAGCAGAATGAAACCTATAAATACAGAGAACACACTGATGGTTGCCAGAGGGGAGGTGGGTGGAGGGATGGGCAAAATGGGTGAAGGCGAGTGGGGGATACAGGCTTCCAGTTATGGAATACATAAGTCATGGGGATGAAAGGTACCACATAGGGAATACAGTCAGTGGTACTGTAATAACGTTGTATGGTGACAGATGGTAGCTATACTTGTGAGCACAGCATAGGGTGTAGAGTTGTCCAGTCACTGTGTTGTACACTTGAAACTAATGTAACATTTGGGTGTCATTGATACTTCCATAAAAAAGAAAAACAAACATAGAATTATCATATTATCTAGCAATTCCATTTCTGGGTATATACCCCAAAGAAGTGCAAGCAGGGACTTGAGCAGATACCTATATATCCATGTTCATGGCAGCATTATTCGCAGTAGCCAAAAGGTGGGAGTAACCCAAGTATCTATCCACAGATGAACAAATAAGTAAAATGTGGTGTAGACATACAAAGGAACACTATTCAACCTTAAAAAGGGAATTCTGACACATGCCACAATATGGACGAACCTTGAAGACATTGTGCTAAGTTAAGTAAACATCACAAAAGAACAAATAGTGCATGATTCTGTTTATATGAGGTATCTAGAGTAGTCAAATTCATAGAGTCAGAATGGTGGTTCTCAGGGGCTGCTGGGTGGGGAGTTAATGTCTAATGGATACAGAGTTTCACTTAGGGAAGATGAAAAAGTTTTGGAGATGGATGGTGGTGGCGATGGTTGCGCAACAATGAAAGGTCATTCTGGCTGCTGTATAGAATGAGTTGTAGGGAGTTAAGAATGGAACAGGGAGACCAATTAGGAAGCTAATGTGGCATCTAGGAGAGAGGAGATAGTGGACTAGACAAGGGCGGTAACAAAGAAGATGAAACATGGACTCTTCTGCCTAAAGCAGTTGGCTTAGCAGTTCTGAATGCAGTTAGGATGTAGTGGCACCAGCCAAGAGGCTGGATATACCAGGCTCAGGACCCTTGCTTGGCAGCTGCTCCAGGCAGGGCTGAGCTCTGGTGTGGCCTCAGGGAAGGCGGTCTGTTAAAGGCTTTCCCAAAGCCGGAGGAGGATCAGTCCATTTTCCTGCTCCTGCAGTCAGTAAACCAAGAACGGAGTTTCTACTGGCTAATTCAATATAAATTTTATTAAAAGGGGCACCTGGGTGGCTCAGTTGGTTAAGCATCCAACTCTTGATTTTGGCTCAGGTCGTGATCTCACGGTTTGTGAGATCGAGCCCCTCGTTGGGTTCTTCGCTGACGGTATTGAGCCTACTTGGGATTCTCTTTCTCCCTCTCTCTGCCCACCCCCCTGCTCATGTTTGTGTGCATGTGCATACCCCCTCTCTCTCAAAATAAATAAACTTTAAAAAAGTTTTAAAAATAAATTTATTGAAACATCACAGAGATGCCTCAAAATGGGAGTCTCAAGAGTGGTCCTAAAAGTCTAGTTCCTATAGTTGAAGAGGAATATTCTGCCTCTTGCTCCTTACCTTCCTCTCATCGTGGTTCTTCCATACTGGAGATGTGTTCCCGCAAAGTGGCTCTCCCCACCAAATCGTTTTCATTGAACAACATCTTAGTAGGAGATTGAAGAGAGTCTAATGGTAGTATCTGTTTACTTTAAGAAAGTTGAATACTGGGGCGCCTGGGTGGCGCAGTCAGTTAAGCGTCCGACTTCAGCCAGGTCACGATCTCGCGGTCCGTGAGTTCGAGCCCCGCGTCAGGCTCTGCGCTGATGGCTCAGAGCCTGGAGCCTTTTTCCGATTCTGTGTCTCCCTTTCTCTCTGCCCCTCCCCCGTTCATGCTCTGTCTCTCTCTGTCCCAAAAATAAATAAAAGTTAAAAAAAAAAAAAGAAAGTTGAATACTGCCTGTCACAACCAAACTTTCTAGCCAATTGTAATAGACTTTTCAGTATGGAAATACAGCTTACAGATTAGAAATTTAGATTTGTCCTTAAATTATAGTACTTTAAAATTTTCATAGCTAGTTCTTGGATAGCTGCACTGTCCCAAACACTGTCTACATTGGCTATTTAAGTTAATTAGCCAAATTAATTTAAAAATTCAGTATCTAAATCACATTAGCCATATTTTTTGTTGTTTATTTTATCTTGAGAGACAGAGAGAGAGAGAGAGAGAGAGAGAGAGAGAGAGAGAGAGAGAATCCCAAGGAGGCTACACGCTGACAGCTCAGAACCCAACCCAACACTCAATCCCACAACCCTGGGATCATGACCTGAGCCAAAACCAAGAGGTGAATGCTTAACTGACTGAGCCACCCAGGTGCCCCCACATTAGCCATATTTCAATTGTTCAGTAGCCACATATAGATAGTGGCTACCATATTGAGCAGTATATAATATGAATATTTCCCTCAACACAAAAACTTCTTTGGATAGTGAGGTTAATTTTACTCACGTAAAGGTATGTTCAGGACAGGGGTGCTCCGTGCTGCTTCGTTGTGCTTCTGCTTTGCAAGTGGAGAAGCTGACACTTGTTCTATGGAGAGTTGAAATTGTGACTGGAACTCAAGCCTCTTGACTCAGCTGCATCTTTCTGGCTGCAACTCTTGGTGACCTCAACTAGTCTTAGGTTTTACTAATTAATCTTACTGAATATGTTCTCAAAAGTGTACAGTTAGAGGTTAAGCCAGAGAATTAGAGGGTTATGAAATTGTTAAATATTTTGTAATCCGTGATGGGGTAGAAGGTTTCTTAGTTTCCTGTGAGAGTTGATTTTTGGAACTGGAAGTTAAGGGGCATCTGTATAAAAAAATACTTATTTGACATAGGTGGTGGGGACAGGAGTTAGTTAAGTAGGATTTGAGAGCTAATGTACATAAAACTTCGGAAAATGGTGGTTGGTTCTTCTAAGGAGGTTTGGGTTGAGACAAAGTTCAGCTGAATTGATTTAAGGATGAGAACCAGTAACTCCACCTGTAGCCAGCCCTGTAACAGGAAACAAAGCTCTGAGTATTAACACTACGTGGACCCTCTATCGCAGTGGTCCTCCTGCTAGGTGCATGTGTGCATAGGGATCAGACGGTGCAGGAGACAGTAAGAGATCTCTGAGATCCCTAAACGAAGCAGAAAAGAGTGGACCATTGTGAACAAGAACACAGCCCGTGTGATGAAGTTCACTGCTGAGTTGACAAGACATTTTTGAAGAGCGCACCAGGTATGGTGCTAGAGATATACAGATGAATATGTATGAGATGCAAACGTAGGGGGGCTGCCTGTGAAGACGTGTTCCCCAGGCTCCGAGTGGGAGTGAGGCTCCACAGGTAGCTCTGACACAACGATCTCCATTCCGTTAATGGTTTCATTATAAATTCATTGCAAACTTGGCAAATCACCAATACTTTTTCTGTTCCTTGATCTTTTCATCCATAACTTGTTCATTTTATAATCCCATAGTAGAGTTACAGATTCATACTGATGGTTTGACACAGTTTTTGAATTAAAAAAAATAGACGTTAGTAGCAAAATAATACCTTGTGAAAGCAACTATTCAGAGTTTGACTTGGGCTACATATGTTATGGCTGGTTAAGTGGAACCAGCTGAATCTTTGTTTATAGCAACTATGCAAATTAGAGGAAACTGGAAGCCTAGAACCTTCTGGGAAATCTTGAATAGATACGTAGGAATTGTTATTTTAAATTGGTTCCCAAAGTTAAAACTAAATGTGGCATCTGAGTGTGTTAGGCATTTGCTGTCCTTATCTAACAGAAACAGCAGTTGGTATGTAGATACAGGTGAAAATGATTTGTGCTTAGATTTAAAGCTGGGCATGATTTACAAAAGTTTTTAAAATCAGATACTTCATATTATGTTGTCCTGTTGTTATAAATCAGCATTAGAATTCCAAAGTACTTATTTATTATTTATATCTCTTCTTTATTTCCAATTTTAGTATACGTGCTGCCAACGGAACACTTTTCTTTATTTCAAAAAACATTTTTTTAAGGTATTGAAATTAGCCAATTATTGAAGGTTTCAGTTATTATTTTCAGCAGAAATCTGGCTTGGGAAAAATCAGCAAACGTTTGAGGAGTTTAAAATTTGGCAGTGGAGGTTCCTTTAACTCTGAATTAAATAATGTGGGAGTGTCAGAAGGTCACAGACCTTTGCCAGAAATGGGAGAACACTTATAGCAATGAATAGAATCACTTGCATTTAAACTAGAAGTGTGTGGCAAAATTTTCTTTAGCTAATTCATGCAGAAGAAAAAGCATAAATCATATGTTGAAGATCTTCAGGCTCCCAGGTAATCCATGTACGGTCATTTTGATAACTATTCTTTCTTTTGAACTGGAATTAAATATACTGATGTGGAAATGGTGGGGTTCGGAGCAAATAGTCAAGAAAAAATTTTTGAGATGTCTTTGGTGCAAAAAGGTGGTTTTATTAAAGCACAGGGACAGACCTTGCACAGAAAGAGCTGCACTGGCGTAGTGACAGGTGACTGATTATATACTTTCATGTTGGGAGGGTGTTAGGGATAGCATAGGTCTCTAAGGAATTTGGAAGCAAGATTTCCAGGACCTTGAGGGGCTAGTTGTCAGGAAAAGGTCATTTACTACTGTCTAGTAAAAGCCTAGTCATGAGACCCTTCAGATGTGTATCAATGGGCCATATGCTTGGAGGATGATTGCTAAACTCTGTCCTGGGGGTAGAGATAAAGGAAGTTTCCAAAGGAATTTTTATATGTTAACGTAGATTTACAGGATCCCGGGGGTCGGGATAATGTTAAGCTAAGATTGCCTTTTGCCTTTAGCAAAGTGTCATCATCGAGGTGGTTGAGTTCCTAGAGGCAGGTCACTCTGTCTCAAGGACTTGTCAATGGGCTATAAGTTATAAGGAAATTTAATTTATTCCTTTTGCCTTTGATCAATACTAGTTATTTTATAGATTGTAGATATAAAATAATAATTTGTGGTTTTCAGCATACCTTCAAATACATTGTATCATTGTATTTCATTCCCATCCAATTCTGTGATGTCAGTGGCATACGTATCAGTATGCCCATTTCACATGTAGGGAAACTGAGGTCTAAAGAACTCATAACTTGGCAGTATTGTCATTCCTGCACAGGTATGAAAAGACTAGCACAAAATTTTTCAGCTTACTAATACAAAGGCACTATCACAAGCTTACTTAGCAAATAAATTAACATTCACCTGATGCTTATTAAGCATCTGCTGTGAACTAAGCCCTGGTTGGGCCCTGGGGTAAAAAAGACAAGGCAAAGTTTCTGTCCTCAAGGAGTTTATAAACTGGTGGGGAGTTAGAGAAAACCAGTAGCAGTTATGTGTGTAAATAGCTACGATGCTCACTGTAAGTAGTTTTAAGTATTGATAATGTGGAATAAGTCTTATTTACATTTTTAAAAGATTATTGAATGTCTTAGATTATTATTGCTTTATGCAAAGAGTGAAAGATGTTAGGACCCATTTTATATCTGTGCTACTCTAAGACTTGAGAAATTGGTACTGTGTCCTTTGTTTGACATCATAGGGCCCTTTTACAACACCTGCTTTATATTTTCAAATATGTCTGATAAGTAATCATATAAAGACATTCCTATACTATTGTCTTGGGGGTAGTTTTGCTAACTACATTTTAATGTGTGTTAAAGTCATCATACTGAATCTATCCTCCAAAAGCCTGATTAAATTTAAATGGATTTCACATTTTTAAAGAAATGATAGGTTAAAAATGTAGTTGGGATTTATATTTTCCCAATAACCTGCATATGGCTTCGTGAGAAGAAAGTCAGCAGTGGTGGGGCATGGGGTTGTGTGAAAATTGAAACAAATAATGATGTTCTACTAAGATCAGTGCTGGGTATATAATTTGAGAATACAAATAGTGAATTTAGACAGGAACTCAACATTTAAGTCACTTAATTATACCTAAGAGTATAGCAAGAGGTTCTAAAATTGCTTTAACTATTATTTGCCTGGCATAACCACAGCAGGACAGATAGGGGAATGGAATTTTGGCCTTAAGCACATATTTCCTGGCTTTAAACTACATGTAGAATTTAGAATTATATAGAGACTTAAATTCCAATCTTAACTATGGGTTTTTTTTTTTTATGTACGCATATATTTGTTGGACTAGGCCTGGTTATTTCAGCTGCCTTGAATAGTAATTTAACCTGGTGCTTGACTTAATATTATTTACATCTAATTCCTTAGTAAAGATGGGAATAATTAACAGAGAATGTCTGCATACCCAAGCTTGAGGACCATATGAATGGGATAAGAGCACTATAGCTGTTTTTTGTTTGGGTTTTTTAATTAAGAGAGTATAATTCAGATACTTTGTGATTCTTAGGGCACTTACACTGTCCCGATTAGGTTTCAGTTGATAAGACATTGGAAGAACTAAAACATTTCCCTTGCTCCCTTAAATCTTCCTGGGAAGCAAGGAGAACACAAATCCCAAATAAATAAGCAAGGAGGTGACATTTTCCCATTGGGACCTCAGTCCAGTTTTTCTAAATTTGTTTAGTTTTCTGCTTTTTTTAAAAGGGCTTCTGTTGCTTGTTTTTGTTTTGTTTTTCTTTGCTCATTCACATGAAAATCAAATGTTTTTATTGATTGAAAACCTAATGTTATAAATGTGCTTATTTGTACTGCCTGCAGTTTTTAGTGCTGGGCTAAAGCAGAGCCTTAGAAAGGGCTTAATGAGTAGAAGGAAAATGAGACACCATGAAAACGAAGTCTTCATGTTTTTCTGAAAAAGATTGTCCTTACTAACATATTAGTGACCAAAAAGTCATTCTTTCCTGAACTATCACTTTAATAATGGAGCACAAAAATAGCACACTTAAAACCTCTCTGTCAAAAGGCAGTATAAATTGAGAAGGCATTTAACAGAGGTAAAACACCCGGAAAGGGTCTTAAAGAATGTATTATTAAGAAGACTGATGGAATCGCTTTCACATTCCTTGCCCACCTCCAGAATTCAATTTATGATGTGAAATTATGGGCAAATTAGAATTGTTCCATAAATTTTGCAGATTCCTCAAAATCTATCAAGAATTAACAATACCAAAAAAAGAAAAAAAAAAAAAAGAGAGAGAGAGAGAGAGAGAGGTCTCATTTGTTGGCTTCTCTGTGCTAGAGACCAGAGAAGCATATAGGGGAGCTCCTAATTTTAAGGGTTCTCTTTTTCCCCACATTGTTCTGCCTAGTTAGGAAAGTGTTCCTGTGAATAGTTGCTGTCCCATGTTCCTGGCACAGTGAAGTTTCATATGTATAAATGTAATCACTACCTTTATCTTACACGGTTTCACCTTATAATTTAGCAGCTTTAACAACAGTGGCAATAGCTCTTTTGGGTATACTTGAATGTCTTACTCTAGGAACTTTGGAGAAAATGAGTGTTTTCTTCAGATATATTATTTGTTAAATCATGATAGTCAATGTTGGCAAGTCTTTGGAAAACCAGTATAAACATCTAAAAATAAATGGAACACCCATAGAGAAGTGGGGAGTTGGAATTAAAACAGCACAAGCCCTGCCACTAAATATCACCTCTCTTTCATCCCCTCACCCCCAAGACACTCCTGAGCACTGCATATAATAAAATAGTGTTTCCCAAAATGTGGAGGGAGGGAGAGACTTTTTAGTCAGAGATGGGCTGTTCTGTGAATAAGGCTGACAAGAAGGGCACAGGGAAGCCAGTGGAGATAATTTTTCTGCTTATGCCTCCCAAAAATGAATTGATACGAGTCTTATTGCTAGACACAGACCTTCTAAAAGCCCTAGGCTGAGATTTACCTTCTCTGAAAAAAATCATAATTTATTCTTTAAAACCATTTTTAAAGTGTCTACCAGAGACCAGGTGCTGGGTTGGGCACAAAAGACTGCAATGGAAAGAAATCCATATCCCTGAATGAGAGGGGAGGAGACAAGGAGGCTCTTACTAGTGAGGGAGATGTCCCCAAAATGAATGACAATGACACAGGGTGGTAAGTTTCATATCAAGGGTTGTATATGTGGCATTACTCAGTGACTAGAAGAATGGGCATTGGAAAGTCATACTGATACACTGTTCAGCTATTTACTAGGTATGTGATATACATTCCAGAACTTTCCAAAGTTGTTTATCATGGTCAGACCTGCCCTGTAAGGGTAATGTGAGGATTGAAGGAGATAGTGGATGGAAGGTTCTTGGCACAGTGCTTGGTGCAAGCATGCACTCAATAAATGGTGGTGATGGTGATTTTTTTTTTTTTTTAACCTCTCTTCCAGGGCTGTAATAAGGCATAAAAGGGTGGTGTTTGTGTAGAACTTGTCTACAAGCCAGTGCATTTCATGCTGGATGGTAATCCCTTTGGGGCATGGCTAGCTCCCATTGGAAATACCCACTCCTACTCACTATGTCCTTTCTTCACTTAAAATATGATCTTTCATAAGACTGTCCACAGAAGTACTTCCAAATCTTCCCTGCTTTTCCTCAAGCCATGTCCCCTCAACCAAACACCTCCCGCCCAGCACCAACCAAAAGTGCCCCTTAACTTTTGAAACTAGGATATTTAGAAACAGAGAAAGGATTGTCAGTTAAAAATTGCAAATAATTTTGTATGTTTAGAGATAGGGACTTTAATTAACCTTTGGAGCCTCAAATCATCAGAATAGTCCCCACTATTCACTTATTCCTAATAGAGACACCTCATGATAGAGTGGTTAAGAGTATAGTTCCTGGAGCCAGACTGCCTGGATTCAAATACCAGCTCCACTATTGTGGTGGTAAGTCTTTAAAGATGACCCACCCCCCCCCCCCCCCGCAATATCATATCTCACAATATCATACTTCACAATATCATACCTTCACAATACCTCCTGGTATTCATGCCTTTTTCTAATACCTCCAAATACTGAATCTGGGTTGGCCCTATGAAACAAACAGAGTAGGGCAGAAGTGATACTACATGACTTCTGGGACCAGGGTGTAAGAAATCTTAAAGCTTTTGCCTTAGTCTCTTAAAACATGCACTCTGGGGGAAGCTAGCTGCCATGTAAGGACCACCATGCTGTGAGGAAGCCCAAGCCAACCATGTAGAGAGGCTTCATGGAGAGGGAGAGAAAGAGGAGAGAGAGGACAGAGATGCCCAGACAGCCCCCACTTATTCTAGTCTCCCTGGCTGAGGTGCCAGACCCTGGAGTAAAAAAGTCATCTTGGAGAACCAGCCCAGTTATGCCTTCAGGTGACTCAAGCCCTAGCTGATAACTGATGATAGTTATATGAGATAATTTAAGCAAGAACAACCCAGCTGGGGCCAGTGAACTTACAGAACCATAAGAAATAAGAGCATATTGGGGTGCCTGGATGGCTTAGTCGGTTAAACATCCGACTCTTAATTTTGTGTCTCAGGTCATGATCTCATGATTCGTGAGCTTGAGCCCCATGTCCAGCTCTGTGCTGACAGCATGAAGTCTGCTTGGGATTCTCTCTCTCCCTCTGACTCTTCCTCTCTCTCTGCCCCTCCCCGGCTTGTGCTCACTCTCTCTCTCAAAATGAATTAAAAAAAAAAAAGAAAAAGAGTACATTGTTTTAAGCCACTGACTTTTGTGGTGGTTTTTATGTAGCAATAGATTACCAAAACAGTTACTTACTAGCTGTATGGCCTTGAGTTTATTAATCTTTCTGTGCCCCAGTTTCCTCATCTAATAAAATGTGGCTAAGAATATCCCTTACCTCATAGGATCACTTTGGGGATTTAGTTACTGAATGTACAGTATTAAGGTGACTTCATAGAGAAAGAACCAGGGAAGTAAAGATCCTGACCCAACTCCCTTCCCTATTTGCAATTCCTGTTGGGGCTTCCCATGGCTACAAGCAACTGAAGGATAATTGTTGATGATTTCATTCAGATCAACCACCCAGAAAGGAGAGTAGGGTGGAAATAGGAGGAGAATGGACTTGGAGGGGCAAATAGAAGATATTTGACACAAAGAGCTCTATCAGCATTCACCAGAGAAGTGGAACCAGTAGGAGATATATATGCATATACATGCAGGCATATACACATAGAAAGATATACATGTGTACTTAGAAATACACATGCACACATGTACAAACATACATATACATACATACATAAAGAGATTTGTTTCAAGAGTAGGCTTATGCGATTGTGATGGCTGGCAAGTCCAAAATTTGTGGAGAACCTGTTAGGCAGGAGGAGCTGATTCTACAGTGTTGAGACAGAGTTTCTTCTGAGATACCTCAGTTTTGCTGTTAAGGCCATTCAACTGATTGGATGAGGCCCACCCACATTATCAAGATAATCTCCTTAAAGTGAACTGATTGTAGATCACATTTATGAAATGCCTTCATGGCAATACCTAGATCAGTGTTTGAATAACCGGATATTACAGCTTATCCAAGTTGACAATGTGAAACTATCACAGAGCCACTGAAGGGTCTGGAGCAGGGGAGTGACAAGGGTCACCCTGGATGCTGTGTTGAGAACAGAGATTGGGGTGCAGGGGTGACAGTAGTGAAACTAGTTAGGAGGCCATCGATGTAGTTAGATGAGAGATGATGATGGTTTGGACCAGCATGGGAGCCAAGGAGGTGGTGAGGGATAGTCAGTTTCTGGATGTACTTTAAAATAGAGCCAAAAAAGAATTGCTGGTGGACAAAATGTGGGGAGGAAGAAAAAGAGGAACCAGGGATGGCTTCACAGTTACTGACCCGTGCAAAGTGGAAGGATGGAGGTGTGATTCATCAACCATGACAGGGAGGCCAGGGCAAAGCAGATTTGGTGGGGGAGGTCAGATGTTCTGTTTTGACACGTTAAGCTGAGGTGTACATCAGATCCCACGGTGAAATGCCATTCCAAATACTACTCATCCAGCAGAGAGAACAGGTGGCAGGTAACAGTTTACTCCCTATTCTTCAATAAGTGCTTTAGGAAGTAACAAAAAATAGAAACATGATCAAATGGCGGCAGGTGAGGTTCAAGAGACTGGGTGCAGACATGACTATGTTTAGGTGTGGTGGCAGCTGAAGATAAAGGTAATTACGCAAGTGTTTGAAATAAAAAATAGTATGTAGTAAACCAACAATCAGTGTTTTACTTCACTGTTAATGTCAGTAAAGACATTTCTTTTATTGCAAATACACCTGCTCTGGTGTATTATAGCAATAAATCCTGTTTCTTGCAAGCCTAAAGCTATCATTCAGAGCCAAATGCCACTATTTTACGTTGAAAATAAAGTATTGGAATCTTTTGAATTTGAATTGTACAAAGGGTTTGGTTGCTTTAGAGTTTGGCATACTCCCAACACTGGATGTTTTTCTTCACTTTTCAGAAAAATAAATCAATAACTTGTTATTGGGCATATTTTCAAGCCACACCTAAATGCTGGGGCAGAACATGAAAAATACTTTCTGGAGTTAAATGTTATCAGACACAGAATCAGGAATCCATTCACTGCTATTGCCCAGATTGAAACAGTCAGCTTTTTAGGTCTTGAGTGTGATATGTCCATCAGCCTAACATTTTACAGAGTGCTGCAGTTGATAATGAGAAATCACCTCATTTTTCTGGGTCCTCATTTGATTCGACTACCCAGAACTATGTGACAAAGCCAGCAAACACTTGCTGCCTTTCTTGACATCCTATTATTCTTAGTTAGGCTTTTCTAACTTGTAGTACTAAAAATAAAAAATAAAACTGACTGCTGTTGGGACTATTCCAATGTATTGGCATACTTTGGAATCATACTCTTGTTTATGTGAAAAAAAAATTTTTTTAACGTTTATTTATTTTTGAGACAGAGAGAGACAGAGCATGAACGGGGGAGGGTCACAGAGAGAGGGAGACACAGAATCTGAAACAGGCTGCAGGCTCCGAGCTGTCAGCACAGAGCCCGATGCGGGGCTCGAACCCACGGACCGTGAGATCATGACCTGAGCCGAATTCGGACGCCCAACCGACCGAGCCACACAGGCGCCCCTATTTGAAGATAGTTTTAATTGTAAGATAGTAAATTTAATTTTGGACTTTTTTAAAAATATTTTTTTAATAGTCCACAAACCGTGAGACCATGATGTGAGCAGAATTTGGAAGCCTAACCAGCTGAGCCACCCAGGCACCCCTAATTTTAGACTTTTAAAAACAGGCCTAAAATTGACAAATTATGTATATTCCCAATATCCATTAAATGGTCTATGAGCAGTGTGCCTGGCTGGCTCAGTAGGAGGCGCACACAACTCTTGGTTTTGGGGTCATAAGTTTGAGCCCCATGTTGGGTGTAGAGATTACTTAAATAAACAAAACTTAAAAAAAAAAAAAAAGACTGGCGCCTGGGTGGCTCAGTTGGTTGAGCATCCGACTTTGGCTCAGGTCATCTTACCACTTGTGAGTTCGAGCCCTGCGTTGGGCTCTGTGCTGACAGCTCAGAGCTTGGAGCCTGCTTCGGATTTTGTGTCTCCCTCTCCCTCTGCCCCTCTCCTGCTCATACTGTCTCTTTCTGTCAAAAATAAATAAATGTTAAAAAAAAATTTAAAAAAAGAAAGAAAGAAATGGAAGAAATGAATAAATGAATGAATGAACGCAGTTACCTTTGTCCTTTCCTTAAAGCTAGCACATGACTTGACACATAGTAGGTACTTGATAAATATTTGATTAATTTATTGAAAAAAATGGGTTTGGGGCGCCTGGGTGACTCAGTCGGTTAAGCGTCCAACTTCGGCTCAGGTCATGATCTTGCGGTTTGTGAGTTTGAGCCCCACATCAGGCTCTGTGCTGACAGCTCAGAGCCTGGAGCCTGCTTCAGATTCTGTTTCTCCCTGTCTCTCTGCCTCTCCCCCACTTGTGCTCTGTCTCTCTGTCTCTCTCTCTCTCAAAAAAAAGTGAATAAATAAAAAAAAATGGGATTGCTTTTCTGGGAAAAACAAAAGAATTACCATTGTTCCTTTGTGGTCCTTGCCCCCCACCCCCTCAAGTAACTTACATTCATTTGTGAAGAGTTTGCAGCCTTTGCACTTGTGAGTTTTACCAGTGACAGGTTTTCATCAACCATTGTGCTTCATTTTTCTCACTTGTGTGGCATACTTTTCTGAGCCGGGGCCAAGAACCAACCACACGTCATAGCCCTCCATGACAATTAAGCTTTAGCTGCTTTGGGAAACTATCAAGTTACCTACTGATATCGTCTACTTTTATGTATATGTGGAGTGGCTGTTATTTCTAATTAAGGATACAGTTGATATTAATAAGATGAATTGGATATGGCATATAAAAAATTATGCGATTTTTATGATAGATCACTGAGTGATTTCAAACTTTTCCCAAATAGCAGGTTTCAAGTTTGCACAATGATGCAGATGACACTTAGCTAGTAGCTTTGTTGTGATAGATAATGCTTGTAATTTTAGCCAGCATTTACTGAGCATTAAGTAAGAGGCAAGCACGGTTCTAAGTACAATAAATTGATAGATGTTTCTGCCACCTGCAGGGCACTCTGTATTTCTGCTTGTTTTAGTTTTGGGTTTTTTCTTTTTAGGCATGCTTTACATATAATGCACAAATCTTAAATATGCAATTCAATGTCTTTGACAAATTCAAACACCTGTCTAAATGACACCTTCATCAAAATAAATGTTTTCAGCACCCAGAACCTTCCTTCCCTCTTACTCCTTTGCAGCCAATTCCCCATCCTTCCAAGAGGCAAGTAGCATAGATTAGCAATTTTTCCAATTCTAGGACTTCATAAAAACAATATGGAATGTGCTTTTTTCCTTCACAATTTACTCACTGTGATGTTTTTGGATTTATCCACATTATTGTATTAGTAGTTTGTTCCTTTTATTGCTAATTATTATTCTACTATGTGAATATACCAATTTGTTTATCCATTCTCCTATTGTGGACATTTGTGCTTTTTTTCAAATTTGGGCTATTATGAATAAAGCTACTACAAACCTTCTTGTATAAGGCTTTTTATGCATGTATGTTTTCTTTTCTCCTGGAAGGATACCTGAGAGTGGAATTGCTGACTCATGGGATAGGTGTATGTTTAACTTTGTAAGAAATTACCAGATCAGTTTCCAACGTGATGACCATTTTACCCTCCCACCAGTAATGGTAGGAAATTATGTTTGCTCCGCATCCTGGCATTTGGTGTCATCAGCCTTTCTAATTTTGGCTGTTCTAGCAGGTGTGTAGTTAATGTCTTACTGTGATTCTACTTTGCATTTCCCTGTTGGCTAATGAGGTTGAATGCTTTTCGCATGCACATTGGTCTATCTTTGTGAAGTGTCCATTCAAGTCTTTTGCCCATGTTTTTTATTGGAGTATTTTGTCTTTTATCATCAAGCTGTATGAGTTCTTTATTCTGAATATAAGTTCTTTGTCAGATGTATGTATTGCAAATATTTTCTTCCCATCTGTGGTTTATCTACTCATTTTGTTAATGGTATCCTTCGATGCACAGAAATTTAAAAATTGTTGAAGTCCAGTGGGTCAGTTTGTACTCTTGTAATTAGTGCTTTCTTGTTGTCCAGGATAATAAAGTATTCTTCTATATTTTCTTCCAGAAGTTTGTAGGTTTAGCATTTACATTTATGTCTGTGATCTGTCTCAAATGAATTTGTGTGTAGTGTGAGGTGGGAGTCAACATTTGTATTTTTCTGTGTGGATTTCCAGTTTTTCCAACATCCTTTGTTGAAAAGACTGACCTTTTACCCATTGAAGTGCTTTGCCACCTTTGCCAAAAATTGATTGACCATATAAGTGGGGCTCTATTTCTGGACTCTCTATTCTAGACTATTGATCTGTTTGCCTTCTTGACTGTTTTGCCATTGCCATTCGCTCATTGCCATTGCCAAACTTTATTAGTAGTTAGGTTTCAGGGAGTCAAAAGTTATGCGTGGATTTTCAACTGCACAGGGAGTCGGGGGCCCTAACCTTGTTGTTCAAGAGTCAACTGTATATCATGAGTTAACATGCTGATTGCATAATATTCATATTTGTAGTTATTTCTAAAGCTTTCCTATATGTTTTAATCGTTGCTCTTTCATCCTGCCCTCCGAAAAACAGTGAGAGGCCTTCCATCCTTAGCAGGGTGTTGTTTCTTTTTATAATTTGCAGAATTGTTGCTATGGAGAAATTAAAGTGAGAAGCCCATGTTCCTAGCCAATGGATTCTTTAGGAGATGCTGTTGTCAGCTCACTGTTATTTTGTAGAGTAGCCTCGTTAAACAAGCTTGTTAGGGGTGCCTGGCCTCTCCTCCTTGGCATGAAATGGGTGTATAAAACCAGATTGTGCAGGGTGATTTAGATACTTATTACTTCAAGTTAAGTTTTGATGCTTTTCTTTGTCTTTTAAAAGTGTTTTAGGATTGACAGTTTACAAAACAGGCAAAAGATTTCAACAGACATTTCAGCAAAGAAGATATATGAGTGGCCAATAAGCACACGAAGAGATGTTCAGACATGAAGGAAACGCAGCTCAAAAGCACAATGAGATAGCACTTCACCTCCACTAGGATGACTATCATAAATACAAATAAACAAACAGATAATAATGGTTAAGCGTTGTTAAGGATGTAGTGAAATTGCACCTCTTGTACATTAATGGTAGTAATGTAAACTAGCATAGCCACTTTGGAAAACATAGTCTTTTAAAATTAAACATTTACCATATGACCCAGCAGTTGCACTCTTAGGTGCAAGAAAAATGAACATACACATACCCATAAAAGTTTGCACAAAGGTGTTCATAAAAGCATCACTAATAATAGCCAAAAAGTGGATATGTATATATCCACCAATTGATGAATGGATAAATAATAGTGATATATCCATACAATGAAATATTAATGATCCATTTAAAAAAAACACAAGATAGTGCCTCCCTTCAACATCCTCCATCACTTCAGGCAGCTGAGGGCTTTGAGGAAAGGGTGCGTGGTGAAACTTGGGTTCTCTTATTTTATGAGCAATCTCAAGATTTGCAGTTGAAGAAACAAGGACAGACAGGGATACCATGGAGGAAGTGCCAGGCATGTTTGAACATAATTACCTCTCCCTCCCCATAATGTTTCGAGCCATCTGTGCCACTTATGTGCATTCTGGACTAGTGAGTTCATTCTGAGCCTCTCCAATTTACTCTTTCCTATCCACTAGTGTCTTTTTTGTGTGATTTTTTTCCCTAAATGTGTTGTTGTCACAGAATATTTAATTTAAATGTCACACCATCTGAGCAAAATGACTCACTGTCTTTTCTCTTGCTGACTAAACTCTCCTCTGGGAATCCTGAGGTTTTTCTCAAATAGAACGTTTATCCACTTTTCTTTTGTTTTTAATTTCATTTACATTTTTCTTTTTTTTGAAAAGCTTTCTTGGGGTGGTCTGAGTGGAGGAGAATTTGTAAACAAAGTTAGCTAGGTTGTTGGTAGGTTTGGGACAGAGAGTGGCGGAAAGAATGGAGGTGCCTCCTTTGTTTATGCTACTAACCACCATCCCCAGGACATGCCCTTTGGGTTGTGGCTTCTGGCATCTCTGAGCCCTTCACACACCCTCTTTCTTACCCTTTCCTTGTGGCTACGCATTTGTGAGACATCTGGCTAGTATAAGAGTCTTCTGTGGCCTCAGACTGTTTTCTCTTGTAAAAGTTTTTCCATGTTCTCTTTGCTGACAGAACTACACCTTTTAAAACCTTCCCTCCTCAAACCATCATTCTAACTGCGCTTTGATACTGAAATACATGCCTCTAATATCTTAAACTTGACATATTCAAAACCAGACTTACGCCCTCAGTCCTTCCTCACTGCTTTCCTCTAAAACAAAACAACATGAAACCTCTCTTTCCACTGCTATTCTAATGTGAATGGTGCCTGGGGGCTTGAAATCTTGAGGTCAGTGTTGTTGAGGCACCTCTCTGTTCCCCTCCCCTTTTTAATGTTTATTTATTTTTGAGAGAGAGAGAGAGCACAGGAGTGCAAGCACAAGCTGGGGAGGGGCAGAGAGAGAGGGGAACAGAGGAACCCAAGCAGGCTCTGTGCTGACAGCAGTGAATCCAGTGTGGGGCTCGAACTCGTGAGCTGTGAGATCATGACCTGAGCCAATATCAGACACTTAACTGAGTGAGCCACCCAGGCGCCCCAACTGAGGCTTCTCTTACGTGCCCCCACTCATCTCATCTCCACCACTTTAAGTGAACCCAGCTTCTCCTTGCAAATGTTCATGGTGAAATTAAAACAGCAATGAGATCTCATTGTTTTGCCCGCCTGATTGATAACTATTGGCAGCAGCAGTGTAGTTGAGGGTGTGAAAAATGGGGATGGGAATAAATTCAGCTTTTCTTGGCAATATGCTGTTATAATCTATAATTCCTATTTTCCTTGACTTAGCAAATAACATTTCTAGGAATTTATTCAACAGAAATATTCCCTTAAACATAGGATGGTTTATATAATTGTGCTTATAACAGCATTATTTATATTAATAAAAAATGAGAAACATACTAAATATAGAAAAAGATGTGATTGTTCCTATAAATTATGGTACAGGTGTACATTAGAATAGCATAAAGTCATTAAAAAAATAGCAAAAAGTCATTAATATAGCTGTCTTGCAGTTATTTTGAATCCTCTAGCATCAGGCATAATTGTTGGTATTATAGGTGCTTAACAGAATCTGGCTTTTACTTTTTAAATATGCTCTTACCTATAATTTTACAATGTTTTAAAAAAAATTTTTTTAATGTATATTTTTGAGAGAGACAGAGCACAAGTGGGGGAGGGGCAGAGAGAGATGGGAGTTACAGAATCCGAAGCAGGTTCCAGGCTCTGAATTGTCAGCACAGAGCCTGACACAGGGCTCGAACTCCCCAACCACGAGATCATGATCTGAGCCGAAGTTGGATGCTTAACCGACTGAGCCACCCAGGAGCCCCTAATTTTACAATGCTATACCTTATATACTCTTGTAAATAACCTAGGAACATAGTGTTATATTATTCTTATTACTTTTTAATAAAAATCATCATAGTGACTTCTGGTTAAGCGTGGTGGGTTAAACACATGTGTTTATTTCTGTCCTTTCTCAAAATCCCACCAAAATTACAGTAAGGAAATTTAAAAGTTTAAACCCACAAAGACAAAAGGGACCAGGAATGGAATTAACAGAAGAGAGATACCAATAAAATTTTGGAAGATAAAAAAGCAGATGGTCAGTGGTAACTGGATTGGCAGAGAGAAGAGGGGAAAGTCAATATATCTGCCAGAGGGGAGGGGCAGTACCCAAGAGAAGCAAGCTGATCTGTGCCCCGCATTTCTTGGAAGGCCCCAGAGCAGGGGTGGTTGGAGTTATGTTTGAAAACCTTTTAAGAGCAATTAGCCTTCAAGGTTCCCTCCTTTGCTCCAAGCAGTAAGAGGGCAGTCTCCTTTCCCATCACAGCAGGGCTTGTTTTCTGAGAACCAGAGGGGCTCTGGACTTGTAACTAACTGCAAAGCCGGCAGATAGGGCCAGGCCGAGGTATGGCACTGAAAACAGGTTAATGAAATTATGTCTACACACTGAATGGTGAGGCCCTCCCAACCACCTTTCTCCCTGCTCCTCCCAAGAAAACAGCAGCAAGGTTTTAACCCTCAGGCAAGACATTGAAAGATTTTAGAGAAAACAAAGAGCCCTTCAGATAGGACTTCCAGATAATTTGGGAGACCCAGTGAAAAAGCCAGCCTGTCCCCAGTCACATTATGGGGACAAGCCCTGCCATAGAGCTTCCAGTCAGCCTCACTTCAGCTCTGAATATGAATAGATAGTCAGGGGTTGCTGGACCTTTGTGGAAAGCCTCTAACATGAAAGGGTGGAGCCCCAAACACGAAAAAACAAACATACAAACAAAAATAAGGAAACAGAGACAAAACACAGGGCAGAAGAAAATTTTAAAATGATTATTATCCTTAGATCAGAAGAGGTATTGTGTGTGTAAAAATAAAACAATGCCAAGAAAAAAAGAAAAAGAAAGAAAATAAGATAAAAACACAGTTGGACAATAATAAGTGGAAATGGAAAACATTGATAAACTTGAAGAAGATACCTCAGAAAAGAGAACAAAAGGAGGGGAGATGAACTATTGGAGAGGAAAGATAAGAAAATTAGAGGCTCTATTCAGGAAGCCCCATCTGACTAATGAGAGTTCTAGGGGAAAAGAATGGAGAATATGAAGGGGAGGGAATAAAGAGATACTACTCAGCACAGTGAATGGAAAAAGACAAACACCAAGGCATATTTTTGTTCAACTTAGATGAGAAAATCCTACAAGCTTCTAGAGGAGGGGAAAATCACATAGAAAGGGAAAAGAACAACATCAGCCTATTAGAAACTAGAAGGCAGTGGAATGATGTCCTAAAAATTCTGATGACACGAGTGCCTGGGTAGGTTAGTCAGTTAAGCGTCTGACTCTTGGTTTCAGCTCAGGTCATAATCTCACAGTTCGTGGGTTTGAGCCCCACATCTGGCTCTGTGCTGATGGCATGGAACCTGCTTGAGATTCTGTCTCCCTCTCTCTCTGCCTCTCCCCTGCGCGCGCGCTCTCTCTCTCTCTCTGAAAAAAAAAAAAAAAATTAAAAAAAAATTTTTTTTTTAATCTGATGAAACTTATTTTAAAGCTACAATTCCAAACCCTACCAAACTGGTGGATAGATGTAAGCACAGAATAAAGGTGTTTTTAGAAACGCAAGATCTTTAACTTTTTCTCAGTGTTGACCCTTTGTAAGAAAACTATAAGAGGATGAGCTCCAACAAAATGAGGGAATAAAGCAACCAAGAAAAAAGATTTAGCAGCCCTGTGGGGATTTCCTGAGTTGGAGGAAGCCAAGTCCTGGCCTCCTAGCTGTGCGACAGGCCTTGTGAGAGGCCAGTGAAGACTGGACAGAGAGAGGGCAGGAGGGTGGAGGGCTCTAGGATGGATGTTTCCAGGAAGAAAATGGAAGTGACAAGATACCAGTGCCTGGCCATTGTGAAGAGGGGTTTTAGAGAGAGCTACAGAGAAAACTAAGGAAATTCAAAGAACAAAGCAACTATTAGCCTTAGGAAAAACAAAGAATTGTACAATTAGTCCAGTAGTGAATAATTTTATGTAGTCATAGTAATGGAAATCCTGACTTGACTTAATCAGATTTTGATGGGCACATCAGGGAAATAATAGGCAGCAAAGAGAAAGTTTAAAAAGGATAAATCAAGAAATAGCAGCACAAGCTTTTATTAAGCAAGGAGATAGATGCCGAACAAAACAGTTGAGTTAAATTGGTTGCCTCTGAGGAGTGGGAATCAGGGATGGGCGAGCACTCATTTTTTTTTTTAGAATCTTATAGTGCTATTTTAGATTATAAACTATAGACATGATTTTTTTTTATTATAAGAATTGGGTTTAAAAACAATTTTAGTTCTCTCTTGTAGCAGCCTAATGCTACTATGTAAACTCTGTTTCTTGCTCATTCAGGACAACCCTGGCTGCTCACATTTGCATCTATTCTGTTTTAAATGTGTTTATTACCTTACTATGATTCTTCTCATTCCAGAAGGGAAGGGCTTTCTGTTTCATTCCTAGTAAAATAGTTTAATTTTGTGTTCCTGATCCATTACAGATTTCTCAGAAACAAATGACAGATTATAAAAGTATTTTCCTAAAAATATCATTTTAGAGGTTTCCTTTGGGCATTGCATAGAAATCAGTTCCAGCCTATAAAAGCTTTCCAAAAAAGTCATAGTCGTGTCATTAGGAAGAAAACAAGGGTGCTGTATGACAAAAAGGCCCCTAGCTAACAGAGGTACCCCCTGGCTTTTATGTCTGTTATCCTTAAGCCAGTGTGTCCCAGGGGCTTAGGGAAGGGCTGCTTTTTCTTCAAGATTCTCCACCAGTCATGTTTATTTTCTTCTGGGTCAACTCATGTTGACAACTCCTAGAAAACTGAAAGAATATCCTAACGTGACTCCAGTCCTTTGTTTCATTTTTTGAAAGTGTGAAGAAATTGGCAAGATTTAATTTCTGTGACTTATCTGCAATGTTCTGTCACAAAACACACTAAGAAAAAAAAGGAATAGATATCCTTACTTATAAAAAATTATAGGGGGCCTGGGTGGCTCAGTTGGTTAAGTGTTTGACTTTGGCTCAGGTCATGATCTCGTGGTTAAGGAGCTCGAGCCCCACATAAGGGCTCTGTGCTGACAACTTAGATCGGCTTCAGAACCTCTGTCTCCCTCTCTCTGCCCATTCACTGTGCATGTGCTCGCTCTCTCTCTCTCTCTCTCTCTCAAAATTAAACATTTAAAAAATGAATTAAATGAAATAAAAGATTATAATTCTGTATACACTAACTGGGAGATTATAACAAAGCAGACCACTTGGGATGGGCGTTTTTACAAACTTTTGGTGCCGTGTCTCACGTGTCTTAGTGGAGCCCCAGCTTGCCCCAGAGAGGCACTCACTGCCAGGTTTTAGGTTACATGGACTTTTGGAGTTTATGTTTTATCCTAGCTGGATATACGTTGCTGTGCCAGCAGCTGATATTTAATGACTATTTGATGATTTGCAGAAGAAATGATCAAATGACATAGGAAATCTCCAAACTAATCACAGATCTAACATATGTGAAATGAAGGTAGAAGACTTTTTTCCCCCATCTCCATCCTTACTTTCTTTGCACTTTTTTGATGCCTGGCCCAGGAATGCATGTAGGTTCAGTTAGTCAGACACGTAAATCAGAGTGGAACAATTCTACCCTGCGAAAGCTTCACGTTCACTGCAAGACAGGGAAGATGCCACAGACCCTGGGAGGCTCTCTGGGCCCTGTATATGCTAAGGGGGCCACCAAAAGCAAGGAGAGAACAGTAGAATAGTGGGTTCTGAGAGATGAAAGAGTTAAGATAACACCCCTGCCCCACCGAGTCTGGACACTGGTTGAGGGAGGGAGGTGGGATCCTAGAGAAGGTAGTATGGCCAAGACTTTGAAATTGGGGTGGTGGTTGATAGTCTGAGATGGGGAGAAAGGATTCCAGGTGGGAATATACACGTGATCTCATAGAAGTGGGAAAGGAAAAGGACTGGGTGTGTTTGAGGATGGGGAGATTCTCACCCAAGATATGAAGAGCTGGGGGGAAGAGGAGACCAGCATGTCCGACTCAGGTGGGCCTTGCACACCATTATTTTCAGGACTTTGGACTTTATTCCATCCTTTTATTCATTCCGCAGCTACTCATTTAGTTAATCTACAGTTTTGGGGATGTAGTGGGGCAGCTACAAACTTCAGTGGAGAGGCCTGCATGCCCTAAGGCCAGGGTGGCCTTATGTCCTCATTTGTCCTGGGAAGTTCCAATATATACCTGTCATTTAGGACATCTCACACGATTTACCATTTGTCCTGGATTTTTCATTGTTTTAAAAGAAATATTACTACTAATAGTTGTTTTAAAATCATCCAGGATGGGTGTGGTAGAGCTCTTTGAATTTGCATCTTCTGCTGTGGTTTTGTCTAAAAGTGTATCATGCACATGGGGCGCCTGGGTGGCTCAGTCATTTAAGCATCCGACTCTTGGTTGGCGCAGATCACGAGCTCACAGTTCATGGGATCGAGCCCTGCATGGGGCTCTGTGCTGACAGCGTGGAGCTTGCCTGGGATTCTCTCTCTCCCTTTCTCTCTGTCCGTCCGTGCTGACGGCACAGAGCTTGCTTGGGATTCTCTCTCCCTCTCTCTCTGTCCCTCCCCCACTTGTGCTTGCTCTCTCTCTCTCTCTGTCTCTCTCAAAATAAATAATCATTAAAAAAAAAAATGTGTCATGCACATAGTGCCCAGTGTTCTGTCGTCAACACCTGGTTAAACGTGAAAGACAACTGTGTCTTTGCCCAACACAACTAACACCTTCCAAGGACAGCATTTAAGATGCACACTAATCACATGAGGTAGCTCTGGCATTAGCCACGAGGTTCAGCTACTCCTTCCTGTCTTTGTGGGAGAGGGGACAAGTATTTGATGCTGCTGTTCCCGTCAGCCCATGATACCAGGGCTGTGGTTTGTGCCCTGGCCAGGGAGACACCGGAAGTTACCAGGCTACCAGTTGGCTGATTCAGTAGACAACAAGGGAAGTATAGGCTTGTTGTACAAGAAATACATGCTGGGAAATGGAAGCTGAGCTGTCTTGCTGTGGAGTAGTCCGACTGCTTTTGCTACGGTGGTTTTGTTATTTACTGCTTGGTGTAAATTTATAGCTCTTTGTTTTATAAATATTCATTGTATGGTAGTGCTTTTTAAAGTTTTATTGTTTGGTGATGCTTTTTTATTTTGTAGTAAACCCTTTCAGGAACGAACAGCTCAAGAGCACATGTTTAATGAAAATGAAATAGTGAATTTCTAGTTTTCAAGAAAGTTGACGATGAATGCATAACTTGCTCAAAAGATTTGTCATCACTTACATCCATGGTAGAGTCCTCGTGACATCAGCCACAGGAAAACTAGAAGATGTACATCTGTGGAAGGGAACACAGTATTGCCCCCTTATCTGCAGTTTTGCTTTCCACGGCTTCAGCTACTCACAGTCAGTGGCCCAGAAATGGTAGCAACCTAACGCTGTGTCATAGTGCTCGCATCACTCACTGCATTTCATCTCTCATGTAGGCTTTTTATCATTGCATATCATCATAGGAAGAAAATGGGTGAATGTAATACAATAAGATATTTTGAGAGAGAAAGACCACATTCACATAACTCGTATTGCAGTATATTGTTATAATGGTTCTATTTTCTTATTAGTGTTTGTTGTTAATCTCTTAGTGTGCCTAATTTGTACATTAAACTTTATCATAGGGTTTTATGTAGAAGAAAAAACATCATATATATAAGCTTCTGTACTATCTGAGGTTTCAGGCATCCACTGGGAGTCTTGGAACATATTCCCCATGGACAAGGGGGGTTACTGTACTCTACATTTAAACTTTATCTCCTCCCCCAACCAAAACCTAAACCACAACTCTTTGCTTAATTGCTTGTCTCCCCATCCTGGCTGTAACTACCTCAGGGTTCCCATTGCTCTGGATTCTGCTTTGTTTTTCCTTCAAGTGTTTCCCATCTGTGTTCTCTTGGCAGGCTTGAGTTCAGTAACCTTCACAGTGCTAAATGGGCCCACCGCAGCCCTGATCTCCCCTCTGACATTTTCTTCCTCACCCTTGGGCAGCATTTGCAAAAGAGGCATAATCTGAAGCCCAGCCTCTTGTTCATTTCAGAGCCATGTCCTCAGCTAAAAGATCCTATTTCTTTTCTCAGCTCAAGAAGTACTCATGGCTGCTGATCACCTTCTTACCCCAACTGACCAGCTGCAGATAAAGGAGTCAAAGGATCATGGTAGTGGTGGTGGAGGTACTGGTTACACTTTTAAAGGGGCCATTGAAATTGCAGATGTACCTCAGTGATGCTGTATTTACCACTTGTGCTATTACTCCAAATTGCCTATTGCCACCCTGCTATTCACACAGCCTGAGACCGTCCACTCCTTTGGCGGCTGTATTACAGTGTTAATTCATATAGAGCTTATATGCAGCAAAAACAACAAGGATGTCTCCATAGTCACCTGTCACAGCACTGCTGGGTAAGGACAACAGGTGACTGTCACTATCCATTCGTTAACCAGGGTTATTAACACAAAGTGCAAAGCTATAACAAACAGCCCCCCAAATCTCAGTGGCCTAAGCCAACAAATGTTTAATTTCTTAGTCCAGTGCAGCTGGATGGCCGTCCTGGGCAGTTCTCCTTTGAGCATTAACTCCTCTGTGGCTCTGCTGTCTCTTAGAACCTTCCTGTTTCCTCTGTTGAATTCCCTCCTTAGAGCAAAAAGAGAACTCTAGAAGGATTGCACCAGACATTCAATGGCTGGGCCTAGAGGTGGGGACATCACTTCTACCTACATGCCATTGACCAAGACCCAGTCAGCGGCTCCAACCTAACTGCAGTAGAGGCTGGGAAATGCTGACTTCCTCTGTGCCCACATGGAGGAAACAAGATTGGTGAGCATCTCTTCAGTCTCTGCCACAGGCCATGGAAAATACAGTTGGGTAGAAGTCAGATCTGGGCTTTGCCACTGATTCACTGGGTGGTTTTTAAGTAAGTCACCATAACCACTCTGAGCTGTTTGTAACCTCTCACGGGGGCCCTAGTGCTGCCTACCTTGTACCTGTGAGTTTGCATTATTATGTACATGTATGTGCTAGTAATAGGGCTTGTGACTTGCACAGTTTTTTTTTAATTAAGATTATAAGGATCCCAGTTATTTTTTCAATGACTACTTTTTGAACGCCTCTGATAGCCAGGCATTGGACTAGCCACCAACAAGCTCTGATCCCTGGATCTTACATTCTGATGGAGAAACATACGATAAATAATCTATAAAGAAATAACATGGCTAGGTGAGCTACATGATCTAAAGCAACTGAAGGGCTCAGCGTAGACCTCTCTGGAAAGGTAACACTTGAGCTGAGACCTAAAGGATGATGCAGATAATGAGTATCAGGGAGGAGAGTGTGCCAAGCAGAGAGACCAACCTGTGCAAAGACTCTGAGGTGGAAAACTAGTTTGGAGGGTTCCTTGAACTGCCAAACTGTTGTATGAGACGGAAAGATTAGGTCAGAGAGAGATAGTTAGGGGCAACCTCTCTGTGTCTCTGTTTCTTCACCTGTAACCTCCAAAATGGGCTAGTAATGTTAACTTCATAGGGTTGCTGTAAAAGATTAAATGAAATAATGTGTCAAGTCCTTAGGAAAGTATCTGGCATGTGATATACGCTAAGTGTGTGGCCATAGATGGTGAGTGAGGATTTTATTCCAAGTACAGTGGGAAAGTTTTAGTTTACAGCAGAGGAGTATATAACCTAATGTCCACTAGTGCTGGTAGTCTGGGCTTGAGTTGGGGGTTTCCTTCCTTCTTCCAGACATGAGAGTATAAAGGGTTTTTTTGTGTGTGTGTGAAATTACTAATCCTCCCCCACCAAATGTTCAAAACATCACCTTATTTCCATTAATCCCTCTTCAAATATTTAAATATATACAGGCTATTTAAGTATACACAGAATATACATGAATACGAAAAATCTTAAAAAAAATTTTTTTAATGTTTATACACTTTTGAGAGAGAGAGAGTGAGCTGGTGAGGGGTAGAGAGAGGGAGACACAGAATCTGAAGCAGGCACTAGGCTCTGAGCTGTCAGCACAGAGCCCAATGTGGGGCTCGAACTCATGAACTGCAAGATCATGATTTGAGCTGAAGTTGGATACCTAACTGACTGAGCCACCCAGGTACCCCCGTGAATAAGATTTTTTAAGATTCTGATTTATACCCCTCTTGAATATAGCCAAATATTTGTGCATAGTTTGCACATAAGTTTCTTTGAATTACATTTAGGGGTGTATGTGAGATGACACTGAGCTGCTGTGCCTCTTGAACTTTGTGTAAATAAAAATGTGGCCTTGTATTTTAGAGCATGCTTCCCAAAGGTCTGTTTTTGGAAGAGGAAAATCTCAGAAGATTAAAACGATGGCTTTAAAAAAAAAATCAGACATGCTTCAGAAACAGATTTTTGCTCACATTAGTAAATAAAGTGTTAGAAGAAAAGCTACAGATACAAAAGAGTTACCATTTCTACAGAAATCTACTCCTTACAAAAGAAGCTGCCCTCATATTTGCGTTTTGCTCATAGTATCCTGAAAATGCAGACCATCAGCTTAAAATATAGTTCTCCTGTTCATTCTCTGGAAGCAGCTCTGGCATAAGCATCAGGAGACTTGGCACATTTGCCTGTGACAGTAAGGACATCCCAGGGGCTGCAGGGTGAGCTGAGGTCATTGTCGCAGCACAAGGCTGTGGCCCACACAGGACTCAGCTGTTGACAGGGAAAAACATGAATATACAATTGTTTTTCTACAGGCAGATAATGAATCCCCTGGTCAGTATAATCTCACAAAACAGCAGCTTTGTCTCCATCACCACCAGAAAAGCATCTTAATGGAGTTTCTGCATTAAGTGTTAGCATTACAGGAGATTTGAAATATAAGGTTTCCCAAAAGATATGCATCTTCTTTTTTTTGTAAAGAATGACCTAGAAAGGAAAGCAGCCTTCTGGAACTCTGCTGCTGCTGGTGGGGGTAGGAGATATTAGGACATAAGAGGCGGAGCCGCCAAGCAGGTGCCTTGTCCAGGTTTGTGCAAAGAAGCTGGTGTTCCATTTAGCACCTGATGGATTTATTCATTTAGCAAATCTTCATGATGCCCCTCCACTCAGGCCACGCGCTGCGCTGTCTAGAGGCTGGGATGCAGCAGTGACCAAGGCAGGAGGGAGTCTTGCCTCCTTGAGCTCCATCTTCCAGGGAAAACAGACAGTGAAGGAGTAGGTGGGTTGAGCCACCCCATGCTCAGGCACCTGAAGGGCAGGCTGCTAACTGGGCAGAGCCCATCTTGGGAGGAAGAGCTGGGAGTCTGGGAGTGCGTACCTTCAAGAAGAGGAGACCTCGAAATGAGACCCTCAGCATGGGCGAGAGAAGGGCAGATGTGAGAAAGTATTCTAGGCCGAAGGAATAGTTTGTGAAGGGTGTCTGTGTTTTTGTTTTTATTTCTCCCCTTTGTCTTCTTCCTCACCCAGAAAACTCAAGGATGCCCAGGCTGGAGAATGATATGTACAGCATTATCCCATTTTCATTAATTTTTAAAACAGACACAAAACAACTGTGTATTTTGCATGGATACATATACATTTAAATAAAAGTATTTTGGTTTATTTTTTAAAGTTTATTGATTTATTTTGAGAGTGAGCAAAAGTGGGGGAGGGGCAGAGAGAGAGGGAGAGAGAGAGAATCCCAAGCAGGTTCCCTGCTGTTAGCACAGAGCCCAACATAGGCTCTGTCTCTTGAACCATGAAATCATGACCTGAATGAACCAAAATCAAGAGTCAGGCACTTAACCAATTGAACCACCCAGGTGTCCCTACATAAAAGTACTTTGAGGTATGTTTTAAAAATACTTATTTTTTGAGAGAGAGTGCGCGAACATGAACAGGGGAAGGGGAGAGAGACAGGAGGACACAGGATCTGAAGCAGGCTCTTCACTGATGAACCCGTGAGATCATGACCTGAGCCGAAGTCAGCCGCTCAACCGACTGAGCCACCCAGGCACCCCTGATAGTAATTTGAATGGCACAGAAAGAAACCCACTAAATTTGTGACAGTGGTTGCTTCTGAGAAAGGAGGGGGAGATAAGGCCTGGGATGGGGATGACAAACCTCATTTTATCTGAAAACAAATTTTTAAAAAAAATTTTTAGTGTTTTATTCATTTTCTGAGGGAGAGAGAGAGGGAGACATGGAATCCGAAGCAGGCTCCACGGCCCGGAGCCTGATATGGGGCTCAAACTCATGAACCATGAGATCATGACTTGAGCTGTAGTCAGACATTTAACTGAGCCACCCAGGCGCCCCATTTATCTCAAAAATTTTAAGGAGACTTTAAAAATGTGTTGACAGGGGGTGCCTGGATGGCTCAATTGGTTAAGCATCCAATTCTTAATTTCTGCTCAGGTCATGATCTCGGGGTCATGAGATTGAGCCCCACATAGGGCTCTGCACTGGGTGTGGAGCCTGCTTAAGATTCTCTTCCTCTCCTTCCTCTGCCCCTCACCCATTTGCACGTGTGCTCTCTCTCTCTCTCTCTCTCTCTCTCTCTCAAAAAAGCTGGCAAAATGTTAACAATAATTAATTCTGGATGGCTGGTACCCAGGTGTTTGTTGTATTACTCTACGTATGTATCTCTATATATATTCTTAACAAAAATCAGGAGTACAGACTATAGTGGTGGGGTCATCTTTGGAGAATATGCTTTACAAAGTCCTTTGGAATGACCATCTAGGAACTCTTAGCAAAGTTCACATCACAGGGCATCAGATAATCTTGGATTACTCTCATAAAAATGAAGACCAGCTGTTGCGGTGAGAGAGTTTGCGGCAGTATGCGTCTCCCTCACAATAGATTGCTCTTTGGCCTTCAATGCAAGATGGCATTTGTTTCTGGTTATGGTAGACCTCAACTGATACAGCTCTCTGCATCCTTCCTTTAAAAGAGTTTTTGCCAGGGTTTGTTATTGGGATCAAGATGTGTTCAAAATTTCAGTGATGTAACCTTGTTTCTACTGCTGACCATATGCTGACTTATCCTGCTGGAAATGAGTATCCAGCTTGACCACAGAAAGGAATCAACAGAACTTTCTCAGTGTCAAAGAACTGAGAACTTACCAGTGAAACAAGACTCTGCCCTCTTTTGCCCCCTGTTTGCTCATCTTGTTGCAGAAAGACCCTGGAACAATCTTCCTCATTTCTTATAAATTTTAGCCCCTGGCTCACTGTCCCTGTCTTCAACACTTTTCCTGGTTGTAATTTATAGTAATTTCAGTATCTACATGGAGGATCCTGTTGGGTCTTACAGCTTCTGTCCTCCAATGCACTTACCCTCCATTGTTCCTCTGGCACCCACTTCCATTATCCTCGTCTCCACCACAATCTATGTTGTAACTGTCCTCACCTCATTGATTTATGATTTCTGTCCTTACCCAGCTTAGATTCCATGGGCCATCATTATGGTCATTCCTCTGCCTACGTTCTCAACTCTATGGACCCTCTCTTCCTCCACAGTCCTTGCTTGGCACACCGCACCCCACTCTTCCAGCCTCCCAACCCTGCTGCTTAAATCCAACTCTCCACCTGCCCTGCACCTCTACCCAGGGGGCTGTGTTTAGCTGGGGAAAAACACAACCATGAAGAGGGGGCTCACTTTTTTTTTTTTAGGTTTTTGTTTATTTAAAAAAATTTTTTAATTGTTTATTTAAAAAAAATTTTTTTAATGTTTATTTCTGAGACAGAGACAGAGCAAGAGTGGGGGAGGGGCAGAGAGAGAGGGAGACACAGAATCTGAAGCAGGCTCCCAGCTCTGAGCTGTCAGCACAGAGCCCGACGTGGGGCCCGAACTCACAAACCGTGAGATCACGACCTGAACTGACGTCTGTTGCTCAACCGACTGAGCCACCCAGGCTCCCCAATGTTTGTTTATTTTTGAGAGAGAGAGAGTGTGTGAGCAGGGGCAGCGAGAGAGACACACACAGAATCCGAAGCACAGGCCTCACTTCTAGTTTATTTAACTCAAATGGGCCCTCAGCACTCCTGACACTCCTGCTGCCCTTCCTTGATCCACTTAAACACCTTCTCCCCTGTTCTCAGACTCCCAGTAGTTCCTCTCACAGCCACGTTTGCTGCTGATGACCTTGTTTTCTATTTCACGGAAGAAAAATTTCATCTGCTCCCACAGCCTCACCTATAACCCCACCTGCACCTGCCTCCCTTCTTCTTACTAGGCAGAAAGGTGCATCTAGGGCCACCGCCCCAATCTGTGCCTTAGAGCAAATCCTCCCTTGCCTACCCAAGGACAATTCCCCAGCAACTGTCCCTCTCTCCTACTCTGCTCAGTTTTGCCCTCTCTGTGGAGTTATTCCCATTGGCATGCAGATGAGACTTAACATAGCCCATTGTAACTCTCCTGCCTTGACCCCACACCCCCTTCCAGGTACCCACATATTACTCTGATCATCTTTACAGCAAAGTTCCTTGAAAGGCTTGTCCCTATTTATTTTCACCAATTCTTCTCACCCATTTTCTCTTGATCTTCTCTTATCAGGCTTTATCCCTGGTGCTCCACCAAAATAGCTTTGTCAGAGTTACAGTGACCTCTAGTTGCTAAACCCAGTGACCATTTCTCAGTCCTCATCCTCTTTGACTCAGCAGCCGCACCTGACTCGGCTGGCTAGTTCTTTGTCCTTGAACACACTCTTTTCACTTGGTTTCTGGGTACCACACCCTTCTGACTGGTTCCTAACTCAGTCTCTATCTCGGTTTGACCTTATCTGGAAGTCGTGATGACATCAGAGTGCTCCAAGGGTCAATCCTTCCACCTCTTCCCTTCTTTTATATCTATACTCTGTGGGTGGAAGAGACTCATAGCTTTGAATTACCATCCACACAGTTTATCTACACATTTACACATACAGTCACTCTTCATTCAAGGACAATCCACATTCAATTAATCTACTTCAGAAATGGTTTTCTTGACCAAAAAATTTTCAGTGATTGATAGATTGCTTATATTTAAGGTTACAGATGTGGCATCATATTTTTCTAATTTTCTGATAATAGGCTAGAGATTGTCTGCAAAAAAAGATCAACACAACAATAACATCAACAAAAGCCCAGAGAAATACTACAAGAGATATCTCAGAATGTGTCAAAATTAAATTGCATTTTCTGTTATCAGCTTCATAGCCTGTGGCTTTGGAGCTTCTAATACTCACCCTTTTAAGATAAGCTCCTAGCAATTAGAATACAGCCATGACAAAGCCAAAATATTCTCTTGAGACTACTGCACTCCAGTTTTTAACCATGGGGTGTGTATGTGTTTGATACAAAAGGCAAATAGCACTGAAACACTTCATCTTATCACAGAAAAATGAATTTATGACATTGAACTCACCAACATGGAAAGCCGTATTTATCTTAAAGCATCTATTGACCCTTGAGTATGAGATAATTATTTAAGATGAATAGAAACCAACCGCTGTTGGTGGTTGTGGGTTTGTTTTGTCTCTTAAATCACTGACTTTTGTCATCTGTAAGATTTTACAGAATGAAATTCTTAGGCCATTCACTGGGGGATCTCATCTAGTTGAAAAGGTAAAACAAATCTGATTGAGACTTTATGATCAAATACTTGAATGAATAAGTTAAAAGATGGTGTGAACTAGAAAAGAAATGGGGATTTTGTTAGGATCCTGCCAAATGTAGGGTGTCTGGGTGGCTCAGTTAAGCATTTGACTCTTGATTTCAGCTCAGATCATGATCTCACAGTTTGTGAGATCGTGCCCTGTGTTGACCTCTGCACTGACAGTGCGGAGCCTGCTTGGGATTCTCTCTCTCTCCTTCCCTCTCTGTCCCTCCTCTGATCGTTTGTGCACAAGTGCCTGCTCTCTCTCACTCAAAATAAGTAAATAAACTTTTTAAAAAATCCTGCCAAATGCTTTTGTAGCCATTTTTTTCTGTCTGTTCAGGAAACAAGAAGGGAAGCATCATAAAAATTATATGGAAGAAATTATGCTGAAGAAAGTCTTATGAGAAGTGAAAACTCATATTTTTTATTAGTACATTGTGTTTCAAGGTTGCCTACTGTATAAAGTTTTCATGTGGAAAACAAAAACTCAGTGACTTGAGAAGAGATGATTCGTTAATTACTCAGTATAATCAGTGTAAGTAGTTGATCTAGATTTTTCAGGACCCAAACTGAATTATGTATAAGTTAAATATATGATTGCCAAATAATCCCTTCTGTTGGATCTTCATAGAGAGATTCTACATATAGAGATTATCCTGTTGGATTATTTGTGAAAAATGATATTTTGTAAGTTTCTTTGCCAAGCAATACCTCTGGGTGCCATGGTGTTTTACAATATGCAAATGTGTGCTAAGGTCCAATCAGGACTGATATTCTTTGTAAGCAATGACTTACCAATTAATAAGACTGGCCCAATATTTTGCAACTTTGTTGAGATAAACTCCCTAGGCATAAGATTGTGTACCCTAATGAATTGTGGGATTTTCCAAAAGAGAGTAAATACTTATATTTTATTAGGAATTCGTTATGGTAGAAAACCTTTGCTGAGTTCACATTTGAGGGAAGAAAAGCATCATCTTGAGTATTATACTTTCATCTGCTCACTTTAGTAATTGGCTAGACGTGAAGGCCTCAGGTATTGTTTTCATGACATGGTTTTCCAATTGGTCTTTTTCTTTACAGGTTCCCGAGGGAAAAGTAGTAGTTCTTAATTTCCGATTCATAGATCTTGAGAGTGATAACCTGTGCCGCTATGACTTTGTGGATGTGTACAACGGTCACGCCAATGGCCAGCGTATTGGGCGCTTCTGTGGCACGTTCCGGCCTGGAGCCCTTGTGTCCAGTGGTAACAAGATGATGGTGCAGATGATTTCTGATGCCAACACAGCTGGGAATGGCTTCATGGCCATGTTCTCTGCTGCCGAACCAAATGAAAGAGGTATCGTTTCCACATAATGCTAATAACAGCAATAATGATGGCTCACAGTTACTGGATGCTTACTGTGTGTTAGGCTGTGTTCTGGGCACCTTAAATGTGTTCACTCCTTTAATCTAAAATTTAAGACCAGTTCTTCTCAAAAATAGCTGGTAAATGCCACTAAACCACTAGGAAACCATTCAAAAAAGTCTCTTTTTCTTAAAGCCCATGTGATTCTTATTAAAATTCAAATACAGAAACTTATGGAGTAAAAATGGGAAGCTTACATACGTATATACACATACAGATACAGATACGTACCCCTTCACTCCTCTATAGTCCCCTCTTAGAGCCATGGTGGTGGTCCCATACCTTTGTATATGCACTTATACATATATACTTCTGCAATAGCTTCTTAAAAATGTAAGTGGGGCCATACATTCATAGTGTTTCACAGCTTTTTTTTTCTTTCACTGAGAACTATGTGTGGGGGAATTTTCATGTCAGTACATATGAGCACCCAAGGGTAGAAACCTCTACCCTTAAAAGATCATTGTAGTGGGGCGCCTGAGTGGCTCAGTCAGTTAAGGGTCTGACATTGTCTCAGGTCATAAATTCATGGTTCATGAGTTTAAGCCCACATCAGGCCCTCTGCTGTTGGCACAGAGCCCACTTCAGATCCTCTGTCCCCCTCTCCCTCTGCCCCTCCCCTGCTCACGCTCGCTCTCTCTCTCAAAAATAAGTAAATATTTGTATATGTATAAAAAAATGTAACTGCAGTGGGCAAGATTTGTTAAATTTGGAGCCTTTAGCTTGAAGTCATTCCCTAATCTGTTCTTGCTTTGAGCTATCATGCAACATTACTGGTCTGAGAGGTCAGAGGACAGAATCTGGGGCTGACAGAGCAGCCAGAATGTTTGGAAGGAAATCATGGCTGGAAGCTACAGAGGAATTGAGGCACAAAGTATACATATAAAATCTACCTAAATCTTTGGCTTGCAGCCAAACTCTACATGTGCAGAGGAGAGTCCAGTTGGCCTGGCACAAAAGCATCAGCTGAAACATGAAGGTGAACAGAGATTACAGCTGTTGCCTGCTGCCAGGGAGACCGACTTTGAGCTTGAGTCTAGGCAAGTGAAATTCCTGCTAGAACAAAAGTCATTTTTCACAGAAACACAACAGAATCTAGAATCTCTAATATCTAATATCTCATAATATCCAGTATCTAGTCATCTGATAAAACCAGAAAAGTGTGTCTAGAGTCCAGTAAAAAGCAGTCAGTAAAAACCAATCCTAAGATAACTCAGATGTTACAGTTGGCAGACAAGCACTTTAAAGTAGCTATTATAAATATGTCTAAGGACGTAAAATCTAAGGACTTAAAGGGAAATACATGTGTAATAAGTAAACAGACTGAAAATTTCAGAAGAGAAGCTAAACTATAAAAAAGAATAAAAGTAATTCTAGAACTGCAAGATAGAGTCTGAAATTTAAAAATTTACCTGGTGGGCTCATGAGCAGATTGGGGATGGTACAAGAGTCAGTGGATTTGAATAGAAATGACCTAGTCCGAAGAACCAGGAGAAAAAAAGATTAAAGGTAAAAAGCCTCAGAGACCATTGAGGCAATATCAAGTGGTCTAATGTGTAATTTGTGTCCCAGAAGACAGTGATAATAGTGCAGGAAAAATGTCTGAAGAAATAATGGTTTGAAGCTACCCAGATTTAGTGAAGAACATTAATTTATAGGGCCAAGAAGATCAACAAACCCCAAACAGGACAAAAAAAAAAAAAAAAAAAAAGCCATACTGAGGAACATTAAAATTATAGAAATCTAAGTAAAAAGAGAAATTTTCATGGCACCTGGGTGGCTCAGTCAGTTAAGCATCCGACTTGATCTTGCATTTGAACCCCACGATAGGCTCTGTGCTGACAGCTCATAGCCTGGAGCCTACCTCGGATTCTGTGTCTCCCTCTCTCTCTGCCCCTCCCTCTATCACACTCCGTCTCTCTCAGGGAAAAATAAAAAATAAAAAAAATAAAAGATTTAAATGCTGCAACCTCTAGGGAAAAATTTTTAGTAGTTTCTTCTGAAGTTAAACATCTACATCTACATCTACTCTTGGACTAGGAATTGCTCTCCTGGGTATTTGTGCGAGCAAAATGAAAACGCATGTCCACAAAGAGATTTCTACAAAAATGTTCACAGAAGGTCCATTCACAATAGCCCAAACTGGAAACACCCAAATGAGTATCAGCGGAGAAGAGGTAAACAAACTGAGGTATTTCCATATGCTGGAATATTACTCAGTGGAGTGAAGAAACAAACTGCCAACTCACACAGCAACATGAATGCCTCTCCCTATAAGCAGGGGAAGCCAGACCAGAAGAATACACAATACACTATGCCTTTTATATGAAGGTCCAGAGTAAAACTACGGTGGAATTTTTCAGATAAGTGGTGTGGAGAGGCAGCAGACTGACTGGGGAGGGATACAGAAGTTTGGTAGGAAATAGATTCTATATCATCCTAGTAGTTTGGCTTTCAGGGGCAGATCAATTTTTCAAATTAGTACAGCTAAGATTTATGCATTTCATTGTACATGAATTTATCTCCCTGAAATCTGTCAATCATCATCATCATCATCATCATCAGGTGGTGGGGATTGCACATTAGTATTAATAAAAAGAATAGTAGAATGATAATAATTGTTGAAATTGGGTGATGGATACATAGAAGCTCATTATATTATTCTGTTTACTTTGTTTATGCTTGAAATTTTCCATGAGTAAAAGTTTTATAAATTATCCAGCCTCAATTTTTATAACACATTTTCTTAGAGATGCCTTTTAAGAATTATTATCTTCTGTGTCAAAGAAATATTTAAAGTATATTAGTTCCCTTAGTTTGAATTCAGTTTTTCTCTGTTAGTTAAATTCAAGTAAAATTAAATTTAGAACTTGGTGTTAAAATACCTTTCTAAAATTATTTCTCTTGACTTATCAGTCCATGTGCATAAAGATGTCTGAAATGATGTTTCTCAAATATTGTGGTTAGTTTTAGGTGGTTGGATTTGGGGTAATTTTTTACTTTTTGGTGCTTTTCTGTATTGCTGAAAATTTATAAACCCGTATTGTTTTTACAAACAAAAATTATTCTTAAAAATATTAAAGATGTATAGCATATAAAGTTTTCTGGTAGTGGGAGTTTTATATGCCAACTAATTCAAATTTTGTCCATGCACCTGGGTTTTAATCCTATTAATAAATACCTCTGCCTTGAGGGTTCTTAAAATCTGTGTAATTTGTTGAGCCTGCATGATTTCTGAATGAGTTCTTGGCCAAAGATTTTGTCTTTACTTGCCCAAAAAAATGAAAGAAAGAAAAGAAGCGATAGCTCTCGCTCTACTCCTATGTTCTCTTGTGCTGATGTGATATGTCAAGTAACAGAGATCATTCAGCATGTGTGTGGAGGGCAGGGAGATGTATGTGGAGACCATTTCTTAAGAAAAAATTTAAGAGCTTCTGTCATTGCCTGTATTTACTGTACTATCACCAATTTTCCAAATTCCCAATTTCCTTATAGTTGCATTGCCATGACCTATATCAGGATATAAACTTGGATTTTTTTTTTCATACTTGATAACTTTAGGGGATCAGTATTGTGGAGGACGCCTTGAAAGACCTTCTGGCTCTTTTAAAACCCCCAACTGGCCTGACCGTGATTACCCTGCAGGAGTCACTTGTGTGTGGCATATTGTAGCCCCAAAGAATCAGGTAAGCTTCCCTGAAAATCTGAAGGAAGCATGCACATGTGAATTGCCTAGATGGTATGAGGGGCCCATCTCTCAAGAGCTTAGCATGCAGGGTGAGGAAGGCCCTGCTGGGCACAGGTATCTCTTCATAAAAGACCCAGATTAAAATTGCTTTTGCAAAGTCATGTATTTAATTATATAAATTATAGAAATACAATTTTTAAAATTCAATGTAAATAGTAAGCAAATCCCTGTGAGATTGTTTAACCCTGTGGAAAATGTTATAAGCAGCAGTGACTAAATACGGGAGGGTTAGAATCCCCAAGTACATGTACACGTTTCAGGTCGCCATTTGTTCACATAGCTAAATGCACCTGACAGCTTCACCGGGACAAAGCCAATGCAAGCACACCACATCTTCCCCTCAGAGAACAAGTCTGAAAGCTAATCTGCTCTGTGGATTATTTTTGGTTGTTGTTTAACATAAAATTTGTTCAGGTTCCCCACAAATAACTTTATGCAATCCTCTAAAACAATCAAGAGAGAAGGTCTTAGTTTTCCAGTGCTTATTAGTTTGTGGTTATATGAAATTTTATCTTTTCTGGGAACCACTTTTAGATATTAATTACAGGAGAAAACTTAGCATGGGAATAGACCAAGTCTACTTTGTGGATGTTGGAAAACAAAGAATTATTATTGTTACAAACACTACAGACTTTAATCACACACTAGATGGTGATCATTATGATACTGTTAAAAAAAACTTTTCTAAACTGATCTTTTGAAGGGCGCCTGGGTGGCTCAGTCGGTTAAGGGTCCTACTTTGGCTCAGGTCACGATCTCATGGTTTGTGGGTTTGAGCCCCATGTTGGGCTCTGTGCTGACAGCTCAGAGCCCGGAGCCTGTTTTGGATCCTGTGTCTCCCTCTCTCTCTGCTCCTCCGCCCCCCTTTCTCTCTCTCCCTCTCTCTCTTTCAAAAATAAATAATAAAACATTAAAAAAATAAAAAATAAACTGATCTTTTGTATCACTTACACAGATACTATTTGCCATATATTCATTTTTTAATGTTAAATTATTCAGGCAAACGTACCATCCAGATTGGTGATTTGAACTCACACACACACTTTGATCGTAATCCCCAAACCCAGTTTTATTTTTAAGAATAAAAATCTGGTCATTTACTTATTGATGAAAGATTTATAAACTTATTTAACTTTTTATAGCTTAAAGTAACATTTAAAAATCACATTTCTCAACATTTAAGCAGTATGTAATTCTTGAGATGGTTTTGGTCACTTTTCTTTCTGTGACATTTGTAAATATATTGGTTTAAATAATTTCAACTTAATTATACTTGCAGATTACAATTCAGCATATTTTTTCTATTATTCATCTCTATTTAAATTTAAGCTTGGGTTTCATTTTATTAACGTGATTTTTTACTTTAGCCAATTGAGTTTTTAATCATTGCTGTAATGTCTGAAATCACTGGAAGCGCTGTCAGAGAAGAATAAACTGGGAAAATTAAATCCTGAGTAATTTCTGTGCCAATCTGTGGGCATTTTCTTCCAATAAAGACTTAACCTTCATTTTTTATCATAGTCTTCCCCTCTATTCTCCTACTTATTTACTTATTTTTTAATCTTCTCTCTAAAAGCTGTTATATGATTAAGTAGAGAAAGGTCAGCCAATTTTTTAATAATCTGGAAAACATTTTATTACCAACTGGTGAGAAGTTATTGGACCCAGAGAGGAAGTATTTTAATACGATTTAAGGCACTGCTAAATATGAATAAGCTATTATTCACCCTTAACTGGTGCTGACTTTTTAAAGGTGGGTAAATATGTAGATATGTGACAATTATGTTCAAAGCCAAAATTTACCTTTGATCCCTCCGTGATGCTGTTGCTATTATCATATTCATCTAGGTTACTGTGTGTGAGTCTTCTTTAGCTAATATCTAGGGCCTGTCCTAACAGGAATTAATGCCCATTATCTTCCCGAAGCAGCAGGGAGGGTTACCTGCCCACCTGCTGCCCAGCAAAAGTGGAGATCAGCTGTCTGGGTGCCGTGGGTATTTATGAACCCAGTGAGATTTCCTTTGATTCACATGTTGGAGGTGCTCTGGAAAAATCTGCTTGTGAGGGGAATGATTGCCTGTTAAATCAAAACTTCCTATTGACTTGAATAACTTGGACACTATTATTGGTACTTATGCAAAAAAAGTTAAGAAATACTTAAGAAGTCTAACACTGACTTGGTATATGAGTGCTTTTATGCAAGCTCTTCAAAAATCAACCACATCACCAAGTAGGCTGTGCTCAACTCAGTAGGCACACTTTTCAGACATACTTCAAGAAGACATCACAGTCAGTCCCCACTTCCTGAATCTCTGGTCCTAAAGAATTTGACTCCTTTGCATGTGATAGGAATGTTGTTCTCTTTCCCTTGAAAGGGGAACAACTCCATCCACCACCCAAATGCATACACTTAACACCACACCCCAGCATACACTAACATAGGGGAACATCTCCGAGAAGAATGAAGTTGGCATAGGTTCTGCTTCCCACTCTAACACATATCCAGTTATGGTCTTAATGTAGGTTGCTAGGGTTGTGTGGTGTTCCCATACTTTTGTAGCTGTAGGTGAACAGGTCTCTTAAATTTAAGATCTTAACTAGGGTTGAGATGACCTTTTGGAATGATTAAAAATTAAAGGAAAGTAATACCACAGTTTTGTGAACTACAGAAGAAATATGAAAACCATAAGAAATGAATAATTCAAACAGAAGGAATATTTTCTTGACAAAAGAAAATCATGATATCCTACAGATCTGGGGGGAGGAAGATTTCTGGGTGAGATTATTCCTCAAAGCTATCTTGACATTTCTAATGTGGTGCTTTCTCTAAAGCTTATAGAATTAAAATTTGAGAAGTTTGATGTCGAGCGTGATAACTACTGCCGATACGATTTTGTGGCTGTGTTTAATGGTGGGGAAGTCAACGACGCTAAGAGAATTGGAAAGTATTGTGGTGATAGTCCACCCGCGTAAGTAGCACCTGTTTTATTTCATTAATACTTTAGTAGCTCTAAACTTCTTTCTTATTAAACTGCCCAATTATATTTTATTTTCTGGAAGATTCTATGCTGTTGTTGTTTTGTTCACAAATTCTTGGGTTTGTTCCATGGCAGTAGAGTCCCATACAGCCCCAGCACAAAAAATAGCCAACCCAGGGAGTAAGGAGGCATTAATGAGTGTAGCGAGGCCTCAGCGGCCAAACAGATAACAGAGGCAGAGTTGGTGATGCCCCAGAGTCAGATACTAGCCAGGTACCTGGATACATCACTGCCCTGCAAAGGTGAGCTCAAGCATCAGAGTGGAAGGGGGAAATTCTGAGAAAAAAGCAGGGGGCTGCAATTTGGGGATCCAGATACGGAAACCTGGATGCTCATGATGACCCAGGTGGTTTTACCTGATCAGAGACTTGTCCTGGACCTCTTGTGGCTTTGTACCTCTTCCTCACCGTGTCGCTCAAATGTTTGCTGGGTAAGCCTGAAAGGCACTGTGTATTTATCAGCAAACATTTATGGAGCTTAGAGCTCTGCTACTTACTAGCTGTGTGACATTGAGCCAGTTGCTTAATTCCTCTTAGTTCCCTATTCTGTATTGGTGCAACACATGTATTTTGGTGCAAGATATTTCACCCTTTCACATACAACAGTGGAGAAAGCCTCAGTTGAAATTACTATAGCTTAGGGCCTCTGGCTGGCTCAGTCAGTAGAGCTTCCAACTCTTGATCTTGGGATGTAAGTTTGAGCCTCATGTTGGGTGTTGAGATTACTTTAAAAAAAATAAAATCTTAAGGAAAAAAAAGACATTACTACAGTTTGCTGTCAAAGTCACCATTATGTCAATTTTTAAATACCCTTTTCTACTCTGTTGCTTAAACATAATTCGATTATACGCATCACCTGATTTTACATGCATGTCTATGATTCCCCCAGACACATTTAAGTTAAAACAAGGTCTTTTTCATTTTAAATTCATTTTTTCAATTAAAACTCATTTATATTGTTTAATAATATTAAGAATTTTTAATACATACAAATTGGCTAAAATTTGAACATTACTATACCCAAACTTGACTCTGCAGCCAAATGTGTGAGAGAAAGGCCCATTTCTAAGCTCTTAGCAAAGGTGTTCCTTCTGTATTTTTTTCCTGTTGCTGCTGTAACAACTTACCACCAACTGAGTGGCTTAAAACAGTACATGTATTCTCTTACAGTTCTGGAGGTCAGAAGTCTGAAATCCCTTGCACTGAGCTAAAGTTAAGCTGTCAGCAGGGCTGTTTCCTTCTGCAAGCTCTGAGGGGAGAATCAGTTTCTATGCCTATTTCAGCTTCAAGAAGCTGCTGCATTTCTTGGCTGTGGTTCCTCCTCCATCTTCAAAGCGCATCACTCCTGCCTCTCCTTCTGTCATCGTATTGCCTTGTCCTCTCCTGGAGTCAAACCTCTCTCTTCTAAGGATACCTGTGGTTACATGTAGGGCCCAAGTAGACAATCCAGGATACTCTTTCCTTCTCAAGATCCTTAACTTGATCACACCTGCAGTGTCCCTTCACACATAAGGTAACATATTCACACGTTCAAGGGATTAGGATGAGGACATCTTGGGGTGCCATATCAGCCTACCGCACCCTCCTTTATTCCAAGCCAATCTTTTCATCTGTATCCTCCATCTGACCTCCTCCTTTTCTCCCTTGAAATGTCCCTCTACCTAGTAGCCCTGTTTTTTTCTCCATCATCTCCATCTTTAGCCTCTGCCTTTATTATTTGTTTCCCACAGCCAAAAATTTAAGTTCTCCTGAATTAAGGGGAAGAAAAGTAACCCTTTCTTGACCCCCTATCCTGCTGTAGCTTTTTCTACCATGTCTCTCCTTGTCTTTATATCCAAGTATTTAAAAAAAATTTTCAAATGTCATCTCCTAGCGATATGGAAAATAAGATAGCCTTTAAAATCCTACCACAACAAATACCAAACAGTGTTCCTAAGCTAAAAAAAAAATTTTTAAGCATTGCTCAGTTGGTTAAAAAAAAAAAAAAAAAAAAAAATCATCAGAGGGCAAAAATGTTGAAAAGCCTAACAGTGCTTGGGTGGCTCAGTCGGTTAAGTGTCCCAACTCTTGATTTCAGCTCAGGTCATGATGTCACAGTTTGTGGGATCAAGCCCCTTGTCAGTGACAGTGTAGAACCTGCTTGGGATTCTCTCTCCCTCTCTGCCCCTCCCCACATGTGCGCATACTTGCTTTCTCTCTCTCTCTAAAAATAAATAAACATGGAAAAACTATTAGCAAGTCATATCTAACAATGTATAGAAAATGCTGTTTGACCAGGAATTCAAGATTGGTTTGAACTTAGAAAAGCTATTAATATAATTTAATTACCAGATTAAAGTATGATTTTTAGATTTATATTTTTATTTGTTGGAAACAATTTATTCAAGAATATATTTTCTTAAATAGCTTGAATAAAAGTTTATTAATATTAATAGCAACAGAAATACAAAATACTCAAGAATAAATCTAATAATTGTGTGCAAGCCCTGAAAAGAGAAAATTATAAAACCTTACTAAAAGGTATTTTAAAAACCGTCAGTAAATAGAGCTGTATACCGTTCTCGTGAATAGGAAAAATCAATGTCATTTAAAAATAACAAAATTGGTTTTTCATTAAACCTGATAGCCTGATTCTGAAATGTTCATGGAATTGCAAGGGAGTTGGGGATGGGGGCAAAACTAAGACAGTTCTGAAGGAGAACTTGGCAGGGGGATTTGCCTTACGTGATGGAGCCATATCAGAAAGCTGTTATATTTAAGACAATATGGTTTTAACAGAGATTGACAAATGGACTAATGAAAACACCAAAGAGAGGCCAGACACATCCACACATGTCTGCACATGGGGCACATCGCAGAGAGCCACAGGTCAGCTGGTAAAAAATGGCCTCATTGAAAAATGAAGCAGGAACAATTTGTTTTCATATGGGAAAAATGAATGACACACACATACACACAGAACCACAACTACAGATGCATTGGAACCTTAAATGAGAATTTCTGCTCGTTAAAATACACCTTAAAGAGGGAAAAGAGAAGTCACAAAACAGAAACAGGTATTTGTAACATATTTGACAAAGACCCCTAGGTCCAGAATATATCAAGAAATTCTAAAAATTACTTAAGGAAAGACAACTCAATAGAAAAAAAAATGGGCAAGAGACATTCCCAAAGGAAGAAAGCTGCACAGTGAATAAATCTTTATAAAGAGTGTAAATTGGCACAACAACTTTGGAAATCAGCTTGGCATTATCTAGTAAAGTTGAAGATGGGCATGTATCCTGTGACTTAGCAGAGAACATGTACCCTACCCTCCTGGGGTGCCCACTAACGTTACTTTTGCCCATGTGTACCACAAGACATACACAAGAGTATTCTTAGCAATATTGTTTGTAATGAGGGGGGCAGAGGAAATAGCCTAATATTTATCAACAAGAGAATAGTTCACACTATGCAGCAGTGAAAACAGTGGATGAATCTCACAGTTATAATGCTGAGTGTGAAAAAAATAACAGAAAAATGCACACCATACCCTTTCATTTATATGAAGTTTATAAAATTTTTTTTAATGTTTATTTATTTTTGAGAGAGAGACGGAATGCAAGTGGGTTGGGGCAGAGAGAGAGGGAGGCACAGAATCCGAAGCAGGCTCCAGGCTCCGAGCTGTCAGCACAGAGCCCAATGCGGGGCTCGAACTCACGAGCTGTGAGATCATGACCTGAGCTGAAGTCGGACGCTCAACCGACTGAGCCACCCAGGCACCCCAATTTATATGAAGTTTAAAAGCATGCTTAGTGATGCATATTTATTGGTAAATCTGTCAGTAAAGAAAAGGAGAAACATAGAATCCAGCATAGCGATAGCCTCCATACAGGTGGGGAGGGGGTCACAAAGTGGGGGCTCCTTGCTTCTGAGGAGTTTGTCTGGAGTAGCTCGACAGCCAGTCCTCCAACTAACACTTTTACCAGAGGAATATTTTTTTCATAGAGTACTTCTGGGATGGGGCAGTGCAGAAAATGAGAAAACCTATTTGGGGGACTTTTCCCCTGTTAAAAGTCTGAAGAGAAGGAGGAGTGCTGTGGTTGGTGAGATCACTTCATCATCCCTGTGTCGGGTTCAGTGCAGTATCAACACCATTGAATTCAGTTCAGAAACACTCATTAAGCCTCAGCCATGTGGTGGGCACTGTGTTAGGTAGCTGGAATACAACAATAAATAAAAAACAAAGATAATTGGTAGGAGGGATGAAACGAGGCAGATAGTTAAAATGGCAAAGGAATATGCCAGGTACGTTTCTGACAAGGAGTCCTTTGGTCCAATCAGCACAAGTGGTGGGGTCAGGAGAAGCTTTTTGAAGGAGATTGTGCCTCTTGAAGCTTAGTCTTGAAGGAAGAGTTGGCATTGGTCATAAGCAGAAGGGAAGACAGACTCATTCCAAGTAGAAGACACTCCATCAGTAGAGATAACATAGGGGAGGCCTATGCTATTCTGGAGCCCAAACCTTGAGTTGGAGCCTAGAGAGGCAGGAGCACTGAACTGGGTTCCACATCTTACAGACAGGGGAGCCTTTCAAATACATTTAGTCAGGAAATGGCGGGACCAGTGCCTTAGAATCCCCATCCTTGACATGAGCAGAGAGTCTGGTTAGAAGGCTGTGGCAGGAGATCCAGGTAAAGTCAAGGAGGTGGGGAAGGATGAGGAGATGAGGAAGGATGGTAGAGATGGAGAGGAGGATGCGGATCAAGAAATATTTAGGCAAGATTGGCAGGACATGGCGGTTGACTAGCTGTAGTGGTTGAAGACGACGACGACTGTGGGATGACAAAGCAGAGACAGTGAACACAGCCAGCTTTGTAAGACCAAAGAGCATCTTCCATGCCTTCCCAGGATCTGCCAGTATGGAATGAATCCAAGGAAGAGTTCCTCTTGCCTTTCTAGTGGTTTGTTACATTAATTTGTGGATGCACACATAGCCCTCAGGACATTTATGGCACTGTGATTCTGTCACATTCATGCTAGAGCTCAGTAGCAGCATAACAAAAATGTCTGTTACTACAATACTCTTCCTTGAGAAAATTTAATTTCCAATTTGATGCTCCCAAGATTAGTTCATAGAAAAGACATTAGATGATCACTATAATTATAATATCATGCCCAGAAGGCTGACCTGATGAGGTCTTAAGGTTTCCTTTGCTGCATATAATAAGTGCTTTTTGTAATTTTATCATGTAAACAAGTTTAACATATTTTTTTTTTGTAATTGTGGCTAGGAATTGTGTTTCATGCATATTGTTTATATTTATTGAATGGAATATGTTTTCAAAAGCAAGACAGAATGTTTCTGATAAAGGCTTGATTCTCAGAAGCATTATTTAAATGATCTCGGTCACTCTTGTGACCAGAATGCTAAATGTAGGTCACGAAGCTCAGTCTTGGCTTCATCCCATCCCTTGGCTCAGAAGGTAATTAATAGCCTTCAGGACAGAAAAGATCCTGCAGTTTTTCTAACTGGTTTGGTCAAGTACAGATCTACCTCCTCACCCCCAACCATCCCCACTCAAAGTAGCTGACAGGTGGGAAAAAAATTAAGTTGCCCCATTATTGGCTGTCCATGATGCCTACAAAGTGGTTTGGCTGCGGCGCCTGGGTGGCTCAGTCGGTTGCACGTCTGACTTCGGCTCAGGTCATGATGCCATGGTTCGTGGGTTAGAGCCCCACATTGGGCTCTGTGCTGACAGCTCAGAGCCTGGAGCCTGCTTCAGATTCTGTGTCTCCCTCTCTCTCTGCCCCTCCCCTGCTCATACTCTGTCTCTCTCTGTCTCTCAAAAATAAATAAATGTAAAAAAAAAAAAAACCAACATTTTCAAAGTGGTTTGGCTGAGAAGATGCCTCAAAAAAGAGTTTAGTCAAACTCAATTAAATAACTTGTTTAGTTTTTCCCACTTCTGAATTAAATAGTCTTGAAATAGAATTAGCCAAACAGCATTTTTTAACCATTGCTTAAATAATAATAGAGAAGACTTAAATGAAACTATTTTATATGATAGTTATTCCCTAAGACTTAGGAGTGCTTTTGAGCCTCAGTTATTATCGCCACTAAATCTTTAGTACCAGCTAACCAGCAAGTCCCTAAAATAGCTTTCAAATTAAGAGTTCTTTAATGATGTCATTCATAACCACCAAAGCAATCACTTTCTCTTTCAACTTCACAGCATTCTGCTACTGAGATTATAAAACAGAAATGTTTCCATTTCAGGCCTGCCTAAGAGCTCTCATTAAAAATGAAATGGAAGTCACGTTAAACCCTACATGGCTTTCTTATCCCCTGGTGACCAGCCCACCAAAATGATCCCTCTGGCTGTGTCTTCACAGTGCATGGGAATTCATTTATGACATTTCTCCATCTGACTCCCTGTGGCCAGCATCCCTAGTTCCCCAGGCCAGCTCAAATCCAGAGTCTTAATTAAAAGAAGCTGTGTGGTTCCCAAGTCAGGCCAGACTCTAAGGTGCTTGTGAAGAACCAGCCACAGTTTCAGTGTTTACACTGGTCTCAATGTCTAGCACAGTCTCTTTGGTCACCTGGTCCTACGTTCAAATTCTGACTCCCCTACATGCTAGCTGTAGGGCCTTGGGTAAATCACTTGAACTCTCTGAACTTCACTTGCTTATTCTGTTAGAAAGTGAATAACAGTGCCCATCTGAACACTCGTAAATGTTAGCTATTTAGCATTAATTCTGAGCACATTGAGACTTTCACCTTTTGAGTATCTTAACTTTTACTTTTAAACATATAGTGATCTATTGTCAAATGGAAAGCTAGGATTCTACAATTCAGAGAGGTGCCACTTAAAAAAATTTTTTAATGTTTTTCTTCTTTTAGGCCAATTGTATCTGAGAGAAATGAACTTCTCATTCAGTTTTTATCAGACTTAAGTTTAACTGCAGATGGATTTATTGGTCACTACAAATTCAGGCCGAAAAAATTGCCTACAACTACAGTACCACCTGTTACCACCACATTCCCTGTAACTACGGGTAAGTTTTTCTGTTTTGATGTTTGTGCACACACCTCAGGAGTATAAGAAAAATTCTTTTGAAGTAGAAAAAAAAATTAAAACAAAGATACTTGAAACTAAACTAAGTTAAATAAAATGAAAACTTATCTAAGAGAATAATATAACTCCATTAATGAAAAAGTGTAAGGTGTAAAAATGTTTATAAGCTAATAATTTTTAAGAGTCATGTAAGAAAATTATGACCACTTAAAAATTACTAGGAACCCTATTATAGGCACAGATCATTATAAACCCAGTTTTTCTTTTCTGGTACCTCTAAAGTTATGGCTTTTTTTTTTTATTACATAGAATTGTAGTATTTAAAATTAAAGTTCTAGGGCCTTGATACCTGCCTGTTTTCACATCTGCTAGTTTTTTGGTTTGGGTTTTATTGTGTATGTGTATGTTGTTGTTTTTCTCGCTTCACTCTAAAATGTGTTATACAAAATACTTCTTTTTTTTTCCCAAACTGGGGTAAATTGGTATTATAGAAGCCAATTGGGAAACTGGTCTGGAGCATAACCTAAGAAATGGAGAGACAAGAGTGTATCCCTATACTAAGTCTCCACTCACTGAGCTTTCAGGCCTCAGATCTCAAAATATAAATCTGAGAGAAAGAAAAAAGTGGGAATGAAGGATCTGCAGTTAAGATACAAAATAGTTTGAAATGAGCCCAGCTTTTATAGCCCGCCATTCTCTGCTTGCACCCCTGGTAGGGCTGACCTGAGTATAGGCACTTGTGGAAGAGCTGATTTTTCTGAGTGCTCCCCAAGTATGCCACCTTGTGGCCTAGACATGTACTGCTATATTACAGCAGTATTTCTCATTTCTTCAGCTCATCTCAGTGGAACCTGGTGTCCTTATTCTTTCCATTGAATTATCTGGCAGCACCGTGCTGCTAGTGGCTCCCTAGATTTTATCTCCAGTCCTAAACCTCTGAAATTGCCAACATGGATTTGTAATGATCTCCTAGGGTTTTGTTGACTGCTAAGCATTTAAATTAAAACCTATCAAACTCAACTTGTTTTTATTACACTATTTTGTGCATCAAATCTGCTTTTCCGCCTGTTTTCCCAAGCAGGGTCCACAGCATCAGTAGCCACACTCTTAAGTCATCTTTGAGTTCCTCTATCTTACCTCCCCACTGCATGCCTCCCACCACACACACAAAGCAGACCATGTCTCCCACCTGAATTCATTGTCTACACCTGTGCTATCCAATACGGTAGCCACTATTGAACCCTTGATATGTGGCTAGTGATACTGAGGAATTAAATTTTAATTTATTTTTAAGAAGCCTCATGTGGCAAGTGGCTACCATATCGGGCAGCCCAGGAGCTAGACTCCTTCATGACATATATAAGACCCTTCATGAACTCTTTGTGCCTAGCTTCTCTTTCTAGTTCCATCTTTAGGCCCTACCACCTCTCTCCTTATGCTTCTAAGTATTTTGGTATTTTATCCTAAGTGTGGGGGCAACTGTTGATGGATTTAAACAAAGTTCAGGATCAGATTCCCACTTCATGAAGATAGCTCTGGCCAGTTGTGAGGTGAATGGATAGTAGGGTCAAGACAATCAGGTTCTCGTGGTTGTCCAGGTGAACTGTGCTGTGACAGAAATACACAGAGAGTCCAGAAATTCTGACTGTTGTGCAAGCGAGGAGCGTTGGAAGATATTAACAGGTCTTTAATTGGTGATTATTGGTACTAGACAGATCAGGGAGGTGTGAATCATGCCTCTCATGTCTCTGGTTTGCACAATTCGGGGGAAGGTGTGACCTTTCACTGAAGCAGAGAAAGGGGTTTAGGGGTAGAATCATAAGTTAAGCTGTGGCGTGTTGGGTCTGATGTGTCTGTGAGACACTCAAGTGGAGTAATCATGTCCAATTCGATCTATGGCCTCTAGAAGAGATTTCAGCAAGAGATTTAAATTTGAGAATCATCAACATACATGTGGTTGACACTGTGATCCAAAATGAGATCACCTAGGGAGAGGTTAGAAGTGAAAGGACAAGGGCTGCTGGAATTCAGTCTCTAGAAACCTCAACTTTTTAAAAAGAAGGATATACTGGCAAAAGAGACTGAAAAGATAGGAGCTGGAACAAGAGACATCTACACTGGATGTTAGGATGTGTGAACTTGAAAGCTTGGTGATGAAAGACTAATGTGAACCTGGGACTGGGTGATGGAGACAGAGCTGAGGGAAAGTCTGGGAAGGATGGAGCCGTGGCACTGGGAGGAGGGAACACCCACCGAGATGGTCGCAGGTGCACTTGAAGAGGAAGGCTGAGGACCAGATGCCATGCCAGGAGTGCAGGGAGAGAGAAGACAGGGAGGTGACAAGGGTCAGGGTGCTCTAGTGATGACTTAAAGGCAGGAGAGCAGGGATCTACTGAAGGAGAAGGAGCAGGGTGGGACTGCCACCCAGCTTCCAGATTGACATTCTGGGATTTAGAAGAGCTGGTTTCCAGTGTCCACTGAAAGGATGTTCTTTCATCAGAGAGGGAGAAACACTAGCACCACTACTTTTTGACTCCAGTAATTAGGTAAATTTAGGTCCCCAACTTCTGGAGCAGTGTTCCCTCTAAATGTTTTCTGAACTCTTTGCCTTAAAAAAAAAGTATACACATACACACATGCTATTCTATGTATTTTAACATTAAATTGTACATATTTTAATACTGTGATCCACTTGAGATCCTTTTTGGAGTTAAGTATGGGTACAAAGTAAATCAATAATAACTTCAGAGAAGAGTTCACAGAAACATATTAGAAGGGCAGTGTTATAGCTGCAAATTCTTGCCCAACAAGTACAATTCTGTTACAGCTGTTTTGTTTAGTTCTTCCTAGCATATTGCCACATATAAGTGAATAATTAGCAAATATTTTGGAAACATTTTTATTGATAATAATGGGAATTAAATATTTTCATTTTGGGGGCGCCTGGGTGGCTCAGTCGGGTAAGCGTCCGACTTCAGCTCAGGTCACGATCTCGCGGTCCGTGAGTTCGAGCCCCGCGTCGGGCTCTGGGCTGATGGCTCAGAGCCTGGAGCCTGCTTCCAATTCTGTGTCTCCCTCTCTCTCTGCCCCTCCCCCGTTCATGCTCTGTCTCTCTCTGTCTCAAAAATAAACATTAAAAAAAAAAATTTAAATATTTTCATCTTGGTAACCCACAGTTTCTCCACCTTGGCAATATTTACATTTTGGACCAGATAATTCTTTGCTGTTGGGGGCTGCCCTGTTTACTGTAGGATATTTAACAGCATCCCTTGTATCTCCCACTAAATGCCAGTAGCAGCCCCTAGTTGTGACAAAAAATATTTCTAGACATTACAAAACATCACCCAAGGGGAGGAATCACCTTTGTTGGAGAACTACTCTGTGTATCTACTTTTATTTTTAAATTAGTCTACTTTCCAGTTCTTAAATGCTTATAGGCAATGGCAGACTCAAAATAGATGTATAGTGATGGGTTGCAGCTCATTACAGGTATAATTCACTTTACACAGTTTCTAAAACCTTGTACTACCCACATTTGGGCAGGTGCCTATGTTAAAGGCACCGAGAAAACTCCCTCCATCCTCAGGGGTAGCACCATTGGATTCCTTTTGTAAAGTGAAGAATTAACCTACATTTTCTGAGTTCATATTTTTTGCACTGGGTTTTTCTAAGCAGGGTGCAAGGAAGCTATATCTATTTTTGATTAGTGTTATGTATAACGAAAGAAGAAAAGAGGGCAAAATGTGGGTTATCTTTGATCTCTGGTTTCAAATTCAGCAGAGAGTATTGAGTTACCCTGAGGAAATGAGAACAGTAGTTAGTACCATAAAGAATTTCTTTTGAGTGTAATTACTCCATTGCAATGATGGATTGATGGCTCAGGGAAATAAATAGGAATTTTAAGTAGATTCAGGTCTAAACACCAATTGCAATTGAATTCATTTTCCTGAATCTTAATGTCTTTCTTCTTTGAATTAAGGTTTAAAACCCACCGTGGCCCTGTGTCAACAAAAGTGTAGACGGACGGGGACTCTGGAGAGCAATTATTGTTCCAGTAACTTTGGTAAGAAATAAAATCGGGCCTTTTCTCTTTAATCAGAAACTTGAGACTGCATGCTTAGTCTCAAAGGAATTGCCCTGAATGTGATAGTAAAGGGTTAGTTACACTCTTCATTCACCCACGAAAATGTTTTCCTGTTCACTAAGGTATAGTTGGCTAGTGTTGTTCAAAGTGTTAGATTTTACAACTGAGAAAAATATGTATACAGAAAATATGCTTTTTTTCACATAAACTTAATAATTTGACTCTTGGAATAGGATACTGCTACTCTGTGTATTCTGGCTGGCTCAGTATTCCTGAAAAACCCTGTATACTTTTTTCCCTCACATATTTCTCATGGAATATTTTTTCACACATCTGTAATTCCACTTACGTAAATTAGAAACATATCCAGGCTGGCCTTTCTCAGAAGAAATTCACGTATTTCCTCTGTAGTGTCCTTCCAGAGTACTAAATTGAAACTTGGAAATCTGAAATCTATTTGGAAATGCTTACAAATTGGAACTGAGGAGATACTATCTAATGACTTAGAATTTCTCAGAGCTTTTTCCAATTGTAAAAACCACTTAAGAGCAAGAGATACCAAATTTAATTAGGTTGGTTATTTTTTATTTTTATTTATTTATTTATTTATTTTAAATTTTTTTTTTTCCCAACGTTTATTTATTTTTGGGACAGAGAGAGACAGAGCATGAACGGGCGAGGGGCAGAGAGAGAGGGAGACACAGAATCGGAAACAGGCTCCAGGCTCTGAGCCATCAGCCCAGAGCCCAACGCGGGGCTCGAACTCATGGACCGCGAGATCGGGACCTGGCTGAAGTCGGCCACTTAACCGACTGCACCACCCAGGCGCCCCTATGTTGGTTATTTTTTAAAGGAACATTTAAGAAAAGTCTTATCAGGAAAAGGAAGTTGCTAAAGCCTAAATAGGTTACACCCACAACAGAGAGTCTCCCAAAAGAGGCTTGCTTTTTCTGTGCCTTTTAAATGGTAACTGTCTACAGTCCAGACAAACTATTCTAATTGAGGGTGTGAGGCACTGAAGAATCTAGGGCCCTAGATCTTACTGGGGTTTGCATGCTGCAATTCAAATAACACGCATGAAAATGAAAACAAATTGCTGTCACATCCAGGTTAGTCTTCTGTGGGAGGTGCTTAAGGAAATCTCCCCCTCTATATCCTTTGGAGCCACCAGATTTCACTTAGCTATAGATTTAACAATTATCACCAGGAATCAAAGTAAGGCATAATAAGAATTCTGAACTTTGCACACTACATGAGCAGCAGCTTCTCACTTTATCCTGAAAGTGAGAACATGTCAGCCAAGTCCAAACTTTGACTTATTCCATTGTGACTCTCTTCTGTGGCAAAATGACCAACTACTAACACCAGTGGCCCATTGGTTCTCAGCCTGCATTGCTAACACTCCCCAAGGAGCAGTTTTGGCACAATAACTGGGGGGGTGCTACTGGTTTTTCTGGGGAGGGACAGGGCTCATAAAACAGTCTCTCAGTGCCAAGTCCTACACCACATGGAATTGTCACCCACAAAATGCCAAAAGCATGCCTTTGAGAAACAGCATCTTTCCTTCTGTGCCTCCAGAGTGAGACTCTTTCCTCTTACATCACAGTGGAATAAAGAGTGAGTTACATAATGAAAAGCAACTGAATTTTGTTAGGTGTTTCTGTTTTTTTGTTTTTGTTTTTGTTTATAAGCAAGAAAATGTTTTGTTATGCCTCAGCTGTATACTTTGATTTGTTAAATGAAATAAAGAAGGTGGATAAGAAAGAATATGAAAGACCCAGAAACAGATACTGATAATTAGAGATGGGGACCCATGGGATGAACCAAAGTTCAAGGAGAGAGGACAGTTGAAGAGAGGGGTGAGGGGAAAGACACAGAAAGGTAGGCAGTCAACCACACGGACACAAAGACCCAGATCTTTGTAGCTCAAACCCCTAGCATGCAACTGCTTAGTACGGTATTACCTCTTAAAGATTCAAGGTCTTAACTGAGTATTCATAGGTAAAGGTTCATAAGCCTATGCCTTATTTGGTAAACGATCCTCATGTTGGATAAAACACTGCAGAGAGCCCCTCTCAGCAGCAGAGTGCAATGCAGCAGGTAATTAGGTTTCTCTCCTAGGCATCAACACCTAACAACCCGGCTAACATTCCAGCTCCATGGCCTCTTTTCTTCAACCTAAATTTTGGTGACACATGTGCAGAATCACATTCGATAGCTCTATTAGGGCTTTCTCTTGAACATTAGAATGTTTCCTATCTGAAGCTTAGAAGAACATAAAATTATTTTCAGTTCTGCTTACATTTTTGCTTTCACTGTCATAATATATCTAAATGTTTCCTTCTGCAGTACTGGCTGGCACTGTTATCACAACTGTCACCCGAGGTGGAAGTTTGCATGCCACAGTCTCGATCATCAACATCTATAAAGAGGGAAATCTGGCAATTCAGCAGGCTGGCAAGAACATGAGTGCCAAGGTCATCGTGGTGTGCAAGCAGTGCCCTCTCCTCAGAAGAGGTAGGGAGGAAAATATTAGTCTTTCTTTAGGGAAGCTCAGGGACAGAGAAGGAAACAAGACAGAGAGTCTGAGCAAGTCGTGGATCTTCCCCTGCCATGACTGGGGAAGTAAAATCAAGGCTAATGTGTTGTCCACTTCTGGTGTAGAAGGAAGGCCTTTGGAGTCCGGCAGAATTGGGCTCTAAGCCCAGTTCTTGTAACATGTGACAGAAGATGAGATAGTGGAAATGATGAATGAGTCCAAGAAGCATTTGAGGTTGGATCAATAGGGAACAGACACAGAAGGAGCGGTTCAGGGGAAAGAGATTTTCAATTATTGCACTTAAGGTGCCAATACTATGTTTAGAGGAAAATATCCATCAAGGAACAAGAAATTCAGAGCTGAAGTTCAGAAGAGAGAGGTATATATGGGCTAGAATTAAAGATTTGGGAATATTTGCAGATATAGGTTCATTAAATCCACACATGGAAATGAGTTTAAGAGAAATTATGGAAAAAGGAAAGTTAAAAAATGAAAAAAGTCCGGGGCGCCTGGGTGGCTCAGTTGATTGAGCGTCTGACTTTGGCTCATGTCCCGCATCGGGCTCTGGGCTGACAGCTCAGAGCCTGGAAACTGCTTAAGATTGTGTGTCTCCCTCTGCCCTTCCCCGCTCATGCTCAGTCTCTCTCTCTCTCTCTCTCAAAATAAATAAACATTAAAAAAAATTTTTTTAATGGAAAAAGTCCAGAGCCAGAGGCAAGGAGCAAATGATTTTTTTTTAACAAGTTCTTTAACTTATAAAAGTAATGAATGTTCTTTGGTTTTTTTTTAAAGTTTAGGTAAATAGAGGATATAAAACAAAAAGCGAAGCCCTTTCCTTTTCCCAGAGGTACCATGAAAAGTTCCCTCTAGAAAGTTTCTGTCTATAGGAAGCATGCAAGTACACACTTAGACAAATGAAGTCATGCTATACCTGTTCGACTACCACTCCCGCCCCCCCCCCCACATGATCTATAGACACCTTTCCATCAACAGCACATATAGATATTTCTCTCTCTTTGTAATGGTAATCATGTCTGGTATCCACTGTGTGGTATACCAAGATTTCTGTCTCCAATCTTAGCTGATGTTTCCCTCAATCTTGTTACAAACTTCCCCCACAACTAAACCAAACCAATCCCTTCCCCCCCATACACACACACAATAGAAATGAAGAGAGAATATCCACTTTAACAATTCAGGTTGTTCAGAAAAGTCTGGAGGCTCACGGCTTCACATGGATCCTTCAGAGGGAATAGCAAAGGCTCTGTAAAAGATTAACACTTCTTCCCAGAACTGCAGGAACATCAGATAATGTACATGTAGACACTTACCGTAAGGTCTCATAATGATGCTAACAGTCTGGCCTTGAGGTGGCATCCACCTGCCCAGCCCTCCAAGCCTTCACAGGCTCAAGACCACTATGAGGACAATGTTAGCCCACAAAGGAAGATTATGCAAGAGAAAAACGACACACGTATTTCTCTTAAGACATACAGGCGAAGAGGGAGAATAAAGGAGGCGGTAATACACTCTGCCTTTATGACATTTTTTCTCAGGCAGTATAAATCTTCAGAGTTGAATCCAACATACCTCAGCTTAGGGCCCAGTCTAGGCCTAATTTAGCCAGATACACTGTAATACAAAAAACCGTATAATGGATAGAAGTACTTCTTAGTACCTATTTGTTGTAAGGAACTATAAGAATGCAAAGAAATATATGATGCAACCATGCCCTCAGGAAACTTACATAGTACAAATACTTGAGATATTGAAAAAAGCTCAAGTCGACAACAGGAACATAAGACCGTGGATCATTAGTTGCCAAATGCTTGGGAAATCTAGAGTCATTATGGGATAATGACAGGCCATCTGAGGATGGCGTGTCAGGGAGCACCGAGGCCCGTTGAGGAAGGACAGCCTTTCACATGAACACAGCGCGTATTCAGTAAATACCTCAGACCCACAGCCCTGCAGAGCAGGACATGGCTGGGCCTCATCATTCCCTTCCATCTTTCTAGTGTTGGCAGAGCTGGAACACGTTCCTTACTGGAGTTTAGATTTTTTTTTCTGAGAGGCTTATACCTGATTTTATCCTAGATAGAACAAATGTATAATTAATTATACCATTTCCAGATCATTTTATCTAGAGGTAAGTTATAGTCTAAGTTGTATCAAAATAGTACACAGAGAAAAAAATTATATATATATATATATATTTTTTTTTTTTTTTTAGGTCTAAACTACATTATTATGGGCCAAGTGGGTGAAGATGGGCGAGGCAAAATCATGCCAAACAGCTTTATCATGATGTTCAAGACCAAGAATCAGAAGCTCCTGGATGCCTTGAAAAATAAGCAATGTTAACAGTGAACTGTGTCAGTTTAAGCTGCATTCTGTCATTGCCTTTGAAAGATCTGTATTTTTCTCAGTAGAACAAAAATCTTATATTAAACATTGAGCAGTCAGAAAGATTTATTCTTCACATGATGTAGGTCTGAGACCTCCGATATCACTGATGGAAGTTCTTTGCCTGCACAGAGAGGAGCAGATACATGATTGAAAACCTGCAGACTTAGCGCGGTGATAGGAAACTGAATGTATTGAGCGTTGACAGTTTGGAAGCAGTTTATTTATACATCTCTGTAAAAGGATATTTTAGAAATGAGTTGTGTGAAGATGTAAAAAAGAGGTTTTATAAGTGCAATATTTATAGTGATATTTGTTTTACCTTCAAGCATTTGCTCTGAGGTGTTATATTCTTCTCTTGCATTTTTTAAATCAATGCTTAATAAAATATTTTAAATGATTATATCACAGCCATTAAAGTTGTTTTCATAGAATATTCCGTACTTTTTACATAATCAGTTTGGTATCAATTCACACTTTGCTGAACGAGCATTCTAAGAACTTCAGGGACAAGATGGATGATGTAAGTAGACTATAATTCTCTGTAGAACCAGACAGTGTTAGAATGGTGTCCCTCAGGAATCCAGTGCAACTCCTTCATTTTGTAACAGAAAATTGAAGCTCGGGTATATTTGGTGACTTGTCTAGAGCACACATCTTCCAAGAGAAAGAGCTGGCCACCAAGCTTAGGAGTCCTGACTCCAACCCAGTGCCCTCACTGCTCTAGAAGAGGCCCTCTCTACCCCAGAGGAACACCCTCTTATTCTGACTTTGCAGCATTTGGTCTTTGGTTTCCTAGTCTTTGGTCGTTTGATAGGACTTGAAATTAGAAGTGAGCCCAGTGCTCCTGTCCTGTTCATCCCCAGGCAACTGGATCAGGGTATATCAACTCGAATGCTTTCTGCTATTGCTTTTTAAAAAATCTGTTTTCATTCAGTAGTGAAAGAGCCTTGAAAGGACTCCCCTCGTTTGCACCCAGATGTTTGAAATGCAGCTGTATCTGCAACAGCTCTGCCAACCAACCCGTAGGAGGTTGCTGGCCAGGAGCTGCGAAAGAGGGGACAAACCATCGCTGTCTGAAGAAGGTAGAACGAACATCAGGGATGAAACAAGACTTGGATCACAAGGTCTCTCATGGTACAACCAAAGTTTTAGAAATAAGGAAAATATTCTTTTGGGTAAAAACAATAATTCCCAACCCTACAGGTGACCAGACATTCAAAAGCCAAAAAAAAAGAAAAAAAAGGAATTTCAAAAGGAAGAATCCCTCTGTTTTGGTAGCTGGGCAAGCATAAGCAAGCAGTGAATGTGGGCTGCTTGTGGGATCAGGAATCATTCCTTAACCTCTCCCACTGGGCTGCCCATCGGTACCAGAGAATTCACCAGCTGAGAAAGTGGATGAACTACAGGAGTCAGTGGTTAACTTCACTGGCCAGTGCCATCTTTTAGAAAGGCCCTCCCAATCATCAGGACTTCACAGCTATGCCCAGCCAGGATGTAACTATAGAAGTCTAATTGACTCTAACCTTCTCAAGGCAAGTGACTTCCTTTCAAGAATGCATGTTATGAGACATGAAAGTGATTACTAAAGATTTTAGTATTTTGAGGCACCTGGTTGGCTCAGTCACTAGAACATGCCACTCTTGATTTCAGGGACGTGAGCTTGAGCCCCACATTGGGTGTAGAGATTACTTTAAAAAAAAGAAAAAAGATTTTAGTCTTTTTTTCTCCTTCACCTCTTCTAATTGGTGCATTATAGGCAACAAGGCAACATGTGTGCAGCTATCAGCCTCTTGCGTTAACCTGCGGGAAGACTTCCATTGGTTTCCAAGTGGGTGCTTGAGTCACAGTGAGGTAAAAACTGGGAAAAGTAATCTGAACTATTTAAATCATTGACATCTCTGAAACAAGACTTTCAACTGTTTAGGGAAATAGTGGTTAATAATGTATGGCACTGGTTTGTCTTCTAATTAAATTATTCAAAACAGATAAGCTGAATAGTGACAATGCTCTTTTTGGTCCAAAAACCATTTCTTAATTTCTTTCTTGTTCAATAAATCACTTATTTTGACTAAAGTGGAGTTTCTTCAGTTATGAGTTGAAGGAGTTAGACTAGATAGATGACTTCTGGGAATTATTTCTCTCTTAGGGGTTCTTTCTTTTAAAAATTTTATTTCTTTTTAAAGTATAATTGACTACATTTTGTTTTTGTTTTTAGCTAATTGTACTTGGGGAATCAAATACACATGATGAACAAATTGGTGATCATACTAATACATCATAAAACATTTCCAGATCCTCTGCTGTGTTTCAGGGGGTCTTGCGAGCTTAATTTTCATCCTTTGAATTCAATTCAATTCCCATAACAAAAATATATGAATCTTGCAAAGTTCCCAAATCTTAAATTCTCTTACATTACTTACCTTACTCAAAGGTTAACCTTAGTTGAAGACATTTATCTTCTTTTTTTCTTTCTGTAGGAAAGTGCTACTGGGCTCCCATTATACCTTCCAGACTGCTGAAATGAAATAAACTAATAATAGAAATCTTTAAAGAAAAGCCTTATAATAGAACAGCTACAGATTAGTGCCTTTTTTTAAGTTTATTTATTTTTGAGAGAGACAGACAGCAGAGTGTGGGGAGGGGCAGAGAGAAGGGGAGAGAGAATCCCAAGCAGGCTCTGCACTGTCAGTGCAGGGCTCGAACTCACAAAGCTGCAAGATCATGACTTGAGCTGAAACCAAGAGTTGGATACTTAACCAACTGAGCCACCCAGGCGCCCCAGTAATTTTTTTTTGTAATATTTATTTCTTTTGAGAGAGAGAGAGAGAGAGTGCACATAAGAGAGAGAAAAGAGAGAGAGACAGGGAGACAGAGAATCCCAAGCAGGCTCCATGCTATCAGTGAGGAGACCAACTATGGGCTCAATCTCACAAACTGAGATCATGACCTGAGCTGAAATCAAGAATCAGACACTTAAATGACTGAGTCAGCCAGGCTCAGATTAGTAGTTCTAATGCAAATTAAGTAATATTGCCAGAAACTCCTATTGCTTGAATTCATGGACATATTTATATACGTGCCAACAAATTTGCAAAAAAAAATCTTCAAGTAGAAAACAAACATTTAAAGAAGTGTGTGGCAGTGAGAGAGCTTGCCCTAAGTATTCTAAGGCCCTTATATTGAGAGAGAGAAGGATAAAAATACGACTTTTAGAACTTAGAGAACTTAAGCCTTTATATTAAAACATCTAGGGAGGGGTGCCTGGTGGCAGTTAAGCATCCGACTTCCGCTCAGGTCATGATCTTGAGGTACCTGAGTTCCAGCCCCACGTTCGGCTCTGTGCTGACAGCTCAGAGCCTGGAGCCTGATTCAGATTCTGTGCCTCTCTCTCTCTCTGCCCCTCCCCTGGTCATGCTCTGTTAATATTAAATATTTTAAATATTAAAAAAATATATCTATGGCAACTATAAGAGACTACATAGTTTGAAAATTTTAAACTAGCAGAGAACAAAAAGAAGGCAAGACATTAAAATGAAATCAGGGAAAATATCACAAAATTTGATGACAGAAATACAAATGTACTGGGGCGCCTTGGTGGTTCAGTCAGAGCCTGGAGCCTGTTTCGGATTCTGTGTCTTCCTTTCTCTCCACCCCTCTCCCCACTCATGTTCTGTTTTTCTTTCAAAAATAAACACTAAAAAAAATAACAAATCTCAACAAATTTCAAAGCATAAGTATCATATGGACATCCTTCTCCAAAAATAATGAATAGTTAGAAATTAATAACAAAAGTAAACAATAGGAAAACAAGAAAAAAAACCTGATATTGGGAACTGAGAAATGTGCTTTTAAATAACTTATAATAAAAAGGAAATTATAATGGAAAGTATTAAGTATTAAAAACTGAACAATAGTAGAAACACTAAATTATTTTTAAAATGTTTATTTTTGAGAGAGATAGCGCAAGTGAGGAAGGGGCAGAGAGGGACAGAAGATCTGAAACAGGCTTCTGTGCTGACAGCAGAGAGCCTGACTTGGGGCTTGAACCCACAAACCACCAGATCATGACCTGAGCCAAAGTTGATGCTCAACCAACGGAGCCACCGGGGTGTCCCTAGAAACATTAAATTTAAAAATGTGTAGAGGAACACTACAAAGTACACTTCAAGTAACACTTTAAAATTTATAAAATTAAATGTTGACATTATAAAAGGGTGAAAAATAATTTGTGAATGACACACATTAGGACGTTAGTAAAACAAGAACAGACTAAACTTTTAAAAGGTACAAGGAAATAAGAACAGAAATTAAGTACAACGGTAATCATAAATACATAAAATTAACAGCCAAAAATGGATTCTCCAAAATGACTAGTAATTGACAAAATTCTTACAAGATTAAGCAAGAAAAGAAGTAAAAAGAACAAGAAAACAATTTAGGAATAAAAATTTCTGCTGATGTTATAGAATCTTAAAAGGTAACAAAAGGGTCTTATGAACCACTTCATGTAAATATATTTGAAAACTTAGATGAAGTGGACAAACTTCTAAAGGGGGGAGGTTACTTAACTCACTCAAGTAGAAACAGAATGCCAAAATTGTCCTATAACCATTAAAGAAATCCAAATAGTAACTATAACTCTTTATTCAAATAAAACCCCAGGTCCAGATAGTTTTACTTAGAAAGTGGACCAAACATCCAAGGGACAAATACTGCCAATCTCACATATACTATTCCAGAATATAAATAAAGAAGTCACAGATAGCAATTCTTTTTATGAAATTGGTATAATCTTAATACCAAAACTTGAGCAAACATAGGATCCAGTCTGATTTTACTTACGAACATAGGTGCAAAAAGAAAATAATTATCAGACAAAATCCAACAAACAAAACAGAACACAATCAAGTTGGGTTTATCCCCAGAAACACGTGCTCGATTTACCATTAGGGAATTAATGTTCACACTTCACTGCGCTAATAGATCTGCTATGCCAACTAGAGAGATTTAGGTGCAACTAAACATTCAGACTCCTAAGAGAACCACAGGCCTTTCTCCCTGGGGTTCAGCAGGATCCCCAAAAAGCTATAGCACAAGGATCAGAGCTTAACAGGACAGGGTCAGACTTTCTACTTTAGGAGCCTGTGCAGCATTCTGGCAGCAGTTCACACAACCAGATCACATGAGCTCTTCTCTTTGGCCTTCCTAGATAATGTCTCAGATGCCAGGAGACTTGACTCACGTAAGGCGGGTGCAGACACTCCAACTTAAAGTTCATATCTCCTCAGAAACCAGTATCTCTTGTATGAACTCCATAGGCATAGCTTCCAGACACCTCAGAGGACATGCCTCCTTTTAAGAGTTACATGCTCAGGAAGACCTAAAGCTGCAGGTCCCCTATCAGGTATTTATAGTTCAATTATAGTTCCTCATAATCCAATGCAATTTACCAACCAGGGTTCATTTATACCACAAATAAATTTGTCTAGCAACATAGTTGACATGCTGTAATTATCAGATTACTAGGTAAATTAAGCTGGAGTTAAACACAGGTCAATTCTTTTTTTTTTTTTTTTTTCTAATGTTTATTTACTTTTGAGAGAGAGACAGACAGAGTGAGAGGGGGAGAGGGGCAGAGAGAGAAGGAGACACAGAATCCGAAGTAGACTCCAGGCTCTGAGCTGTCAGCATAGAGCCTGATGCGGGGTTTGAACTCACCAACTGTGAGATCATGACCTGAGCCACCGCTTAACCGACTGAGCCGCCCAGTTACCCCAAACACAGGTCAACTCTTAACGGGGAGGGAAGGTTTCTTAGCCTTACTTGCAATATATTAAAGGAGAAAAATCATTTGACTTAACAATGCAGAAAAGCATTTGATATAATTCAATATTTATTCAAGACAAAATAAACATTGAGGAAACTAAAAACAGAAGAGCTTCCTTATGCTGATGAGAAAACCTCCAGCAAATGGTGACATATTGAAAGCATTTTAATATCAGTGATAAGACAAAAATGCCTGAAGTCAACATTTCTACTGGTGAGCCTAGCCAATGTAGTTAGGAAAGAAAAATAAATGATATTGGACAGGAAGAAGTAAGACTTTTATAATGCAAATATGATATAATTCAAATAGAAAACCCCCAAAACCCTGCAGGTAAGTGATTAGAATTGATAGTTTCACAAGTCTGTTCCTTAGATGTGTATATAACCCCTAACCCAAGGACAAAACATTGAATTTTTAAAAATCTTGTATAATTAAGCATCTTGAATTAAATATGTGAGGGTCATTATTCATATACAAACAGCCTCTTTTTAACATAGGATGTACAAGTGTGAGAGCATGCATGGATGTATAGAATTGGGTATTCAGGCAGAGTAGCTCTGGGACATACATAGAGATTTGTTCTGAAGAATTTTAAAGTTGTTATTTAATGTTCTAATGTTTAAGTCATGGGGATGAAAGGTACAGCATAGGGAATATAATCAATGGTATTGTAACAGTGTCGTATGGGAATAGATGGTAAGCACACTTGTGGTGAACATAGCATAATGTATAAACTTGTCGAATCACTCTATTGTACACCAGAAAACTAATGTAACATTGTGCGTCAACTGTTCTTCAATTTAAAAAAATTTAAAAACTGGACTTGTTTTTGTAATTTATTTCTTCCTCTAAAAAACAAAGTCAACAATTAGGCTTAAAAAGGCTAAAATGTGATTATAATTTTGAAATGTTATATTTTGCTTCAGGGATATTCTGATACTAAGATTAGGTTACATTAAAAAAAAATTAATGCTTATTTATTTTTGAGAGAAAGACAGAATGCAAGTGCGGGCACAGAGAGGGAGACACAGAATCTGAAGCAGGCTCCAGGCTCTGAGCTGCCAACTGTCAGCACAGAGCCCGACCTGGGACTTGAACCCATGAACCGTCAGATTATGACCTAAGCCAAAGTCAGATGTTTAATTGACTGAGCCACCCAGGTGCCCCAAGATTAGGTTACATTTAAACAGTGAGATGAAGTTTTTGAGAACAGAAATATATTAAGAAAATTTACAAACTTAAAGATTTCATAAAGCTGATCAATTTATAAGAAATTAGTATTAACAGTGACATAATGCAGTTAAGAGCTTCCTGGACAAAGCAGACAAAGACTTGTATTCTCCTTCACAGTGTATCAGTGGGAGAACTTTCTGTTTCCTTATCTGTAAAATGAAAAAGTTGAACTGGATCCTGAGATCCCTTACAGATTTTAAATTGTTTCTAGATCCTTGAATAACCAAACTGATCAGGGTATAAAATTGCACAGAAATAAAATCATTCAGTTTCTCCATTCTAAACCCTTGGTCCCTCCATGCCTTGGCTTATGTTTTGGGTGGACTGACTCCTGATTTTTTTTTTTTTTTAAGTATTTCAATGTTTATTCATTTTTGGGACAGAGAGAGACAGAACATGAACGGGGGAGGGGCAGAGAGAGAGAGGGAGACACACAGAATCAGAAACAGGCTCCAGGCTCTGAGCCATCAGCCCAGAGCTTGACGCGGGGCTCGAACTCACGGACCGCGAGATCGTGACCTGGCTGTAGTCGGACGCTTAACCGACTGCGCCACCCAGACACCCCTCCTGATTTTTTATATATGCTTACTACCTCACAGTCCTTCTTTTCCCTCCTAATTCTTCCTCATCTCATTGGTCTGTTTCTGTCCTTGGTCATAAATTAAGTCTTTAATAAACTATTCATTTAGAAAAGCAAGGCCTTTTAAGACATCTTAAATTCCACTCTGTGACCAAGATGAACTTACAATGAGAAATAAATCAAAAAAATAAAGCTTTGGGATGTATCTTACACAAACAATAAATTGAGCTCAGGATCTCAGACAAATTACTTAAAATGGCGATTTTCTCACATATAAAATGAGAAGATTGAAGTAGGTGATCTAAGTCTTCTTCCAACCCAATTTGCTGAAATAAGTTCTAGAACACACAACTGTTAGGTAAGTGTCTAGGATATTACACAAGCAGATAAAGCTAAATTTTCATTCAACAAATTTGTGCCATTCACCATCAACAAAGTACTTAAGCTGAGGATATAGAGAATACGAGAGCTGCTTCTGTCTAGTTTTATAACTTAGAAAAAGGAAATCCTCTGTATTAAAATGACCATTATAGAAAATACAGTGACTGTTTGCTATTTCCACTGAAATATTAAGGGGAGGGGATGAGTTTAAAATATTTAAAATTTAGAATATTAAAATAACCTCACAAAATTAATTAAATTTCTGGATGAGCTACTGAGGCAGCTCCTTAAAATTCTTTTCACATAGCACTTGATAATTTTAATATCTTTCAACAAGAATAATTTGCCTAAAATTGAAGGATGGATTAAATATCTTTTCTAATGAAAAGACAGACAGATACACCCTAGAATGCAGGATGAAGAAAACGGAGCTTACCTGTCATTTATGTGGCTGAAAGTTTTTTTGTTTATTTTGAGAAAGAGTATGTGTGTGCATGATCAGGGGAGGTGCAGAGATAGAGGGAGAGAGAGAGAATCCCAAGCAGGCTCCCTGCTATCAGCAAAGAGCCCGATGCGGGGCTTGATCTCACAAGCCATGAGATCATGACCTGAGCCAAAATCAAGAGTCGGACCCTTCACTAACTGAGCCAGTCAGGCACCCCACCATTAATATTTTCTTAATGTAATTCTGAATAATTAGGCCCAATTGGTTCACTCCTCATGACCTATAATCTCAGCCTATTTGGATTTTATAAATGTATTTTCGGAGGAAAACAAAAATTTCAAGGTTAATGCAATTCTAATAAAAACCACCTTTTTTGGTAGAAATTGATAGACCAATTCCAAAATTTATATGACAGAGGAAGAAAGCTAGAATAGCCAATTATTTTGAAAAAATAGTACAAAATAATTTACCTTGGCATTTATTACTACATTTCACCCCACTGTGTTGTTAATGATGGGCTACTAACTTGCATAAGCACTGTTTTCTTTGGACTAATAATGATTTAGGTCTACTGTTATTTTTTTCTTTTAGTAAGTTGTAGGCTTATGTATTTTTTTCAGGTTAATGAAGCATAATTTGTATTCATTAAAATTCACCCTTTTTAAGTGTACCGTTTGATTATGCAATCAGCCTTCTCCCACTAGATCTTAATAACCAATGGTCTGATTTGGATTTCCATAGCTTTTTTTTTCTAGAATGTCATGTAAATGGAATCATACTGTATGTAGCCTTTTCATCACTTAGCATAATACTTCTAAGACTCATCTATGGGGGGGCTTGGGGGGCTTTGTCGGTTAAGCGCCTGACTTTGGCTCAGGCCATGATCTCAGTTCTTGAGTTCGAGCCCCATGTCAGGCTCTGTGCTAACAGCTCAGAGCCTGGAGCCTGCTTTGGATTCTGTGTCTCCCTCACTCTCTGCTCCTCCCCCACTCGCACTCCGTGTGTGTCTCTTTCTCAAAAATAAACAACCATTTAAAAAAAAAAAAAAGACGTATGTTATTGCATAGATCGGTAGTTTGTCCCTGTATTAACTTGGCTAGGCTAATTTATGTTTCCCAGAATTGTCTTTCTTACATACCCTTAGGGTAAACCACAAGGCACACTGTTTGTTTTTGTTTTAAGTTTATTTGGGGGGGGGAGGGGGGAGGTAGAGAGAAGGGGGGTGGAGAGAGGGAGAGGGAAAGGGAGAGAGACGGAGAGAGAGAATCCCAAGCAGGCTCTGTGCTGTCAGCACAGAGCCCAACACAGGGCTCAATTTCACAAACTGTGAAATAATGACCTGAGCCAAAATCAAGAGTCAGAGGCTTAACCAACTGAGTCATCCAGGTGCCCCACAAGACACATTTTAAAGTGAAATTTGAAGGGCAGAAGTGAAGAGGCAGTGATCTCATTTCTTATGCAGGCACTTTTGTAGCTTGAACATGGGGTAACTTACCTGCTGGCTCAACTTTTGGGGTGGGACAACAGTCTGACCTACATTGTTTCACCTTTCCTTGGATCCTCCTTCAGCTTCTTGGACTCCTGGGCCAGGTGTGTGTTTAGCAACCTGGCAAAAGGCAACTTTTCACAAAGGATACACACATCGTCAAAGTTGGAGACAGTAAGAAGTGACACAGGTCTCAGTGTCAACTGCCTACCATGTGAACTTTAACTCTAGCATTAGATGCAAACAATAGACTCACAGAGACTGCTTAACCAACTCCAACGTGTAACAGCAAATCCCTGTAAACAAATCACTATACAAACATGTATACATATATGCCTGCAAATATCCTAGTAGTTCTGCTTCTCTGACTGAACTCTGATACAATTCTTTTGTATAACCGAGTAAATAAATACCTACCATACGGATGTACACCTTGTTTATCCATTCACCAGCTGATGGACATTTGGCTGTTTTCAGCAATCTAGTTTGGGATCATGAATAAAGTTGCTATAAATGTTCACAGACACAGGTCTTTGTGTGAACATATTATTTCAAAACATGGTATTTATAAATACAAGAAATAGCTAAAAGAGTTCATTATGTTTGCCACTGGAGGTGGAAAGGGGCACAGAGGGGTCCGATGTTGATGTTTTACATTTTAGATCTTTCTAACCATGATTTAAAAAAAAAAAAAATACACTAAATTGTATACTTTCAAAGAGTGAATTTTACGCCATGTGAATTATATTTCAACACAAAAGTATAAAAGTATATGATAATACAATAAACAGATCCCACCAACTTATAATCTAATGTCAAGTTTTATTTACCTTTTTTCTTACAATATGCTGTCATCCAAAATATACCTTATAAGTAATTCATGCATACAGTAGGCACTCTATAAATATTTTGATTTAATAATTAGGTATTTTTTAGAATGACTAAAAATCCTGATGTAAAATCCCAACTGGGAAGTGCATAATCCCATTGTAGACAAAATATATAACTTTACAATAAACATTTTTATAAGAATTTGCCCCAAAGAGGGAACACTTACAACTTGGAAATTAAAAAATAAAAAGTAAAAAGCAAGATGAAGCATAATACTAATATATTTAGACAATGACCCCCCGGACCAGTGGGGCTTACAGACCTAGGGTTACCTGCACCCTGTGGCCTTAACACCATCTGAAATTCAGTTAAGGAGATAATTATATACCTAATAACCTCTTAACTGGAAATGCTGCAAGAAAATACAAGCAATAGCCTGTGAAACTTTTTTAACTACATCCCTCACATGAACGCAGGAAAAAATTTTTTACTACATATCTTATTCTCCAATTTAAAAAAATCAAGGCTTTTTATCTTAAGCAGTAAGAGTGATCCACAAATAAGCAAGAAGTCACTTTTATAGAAGCTATGTTAAATTCTGTGGAAAATACTTTGGGAGATTAGTTCAAGAACCTTAGTCCAAATATAAATAAATCCTCGCATTAAAGGGTCTTCCAATTTACAAAAACAAAACACGCTGTGACCACATATGATAAAGTATCTTCTAAATCCTTATTTTGGGTTAGCTTTATAACTATGAACAGTCACTCCAAACTGAAAAATGAAAGAGACTGTAGCACTATTATGATAAAGAAAAATTAAAAGCCACCAAATGCCTAACCTTAGTGAAATACCTGTGCAAACCTATAAACATACTCAAATACTCTATTTCTATAAAATGAAAAGTCTACTGACTATATCTTTCAAAAACTATATAATTCCATAAAAATTTAAATATATAGACTATACCAATACATGGAAATGTATATATAAAATATTATTAAGTGAAAAAAACCAAAAAATATAAAGTGAATACAACCATGTAAAAGTAAATATATTACAATAACAAAAACTGTGAAGTGACTTAAAATTTATAGAGACATAAACAGATTCAAATATCCATTAGAGGTTTTTCTTTGTTACTTAAGATTATAACAAAATAAAAAAAAATAGACTATTATTTTAGATTAAACTATACTCCTAAACAATAAATACTGAACTAATGTGAACTCCTAAAACAGAGATTTTAAAAACCATGACTTAACTATATTTCAAGTGTATCCTATGGATGGAGACCAGCCCACATTTGCTGATCTTCACTTTACAAAACCTTCTGGCAATGTGCACAATTATAACTGCCCTTCTTAAACATAAAAAGAAAAAAATTTAAAGCACTGTTCAAGTAAGAAAACCAAGCAGCATGCTAACAAAATCTATCTACTTAATCTGTTTTGCACCTGCAAAAAAGCTACTAATAGAGGGTTTTAAAAAACTAATCCTATATACATATTTTACATAATATATTTATGCTATAAATATTTTAAAGAATGGCTTTTACATAATTCTTCATTTTAATTCAATATATATCTTACTGATTTAATTGCAAATTATGCAAATCCAATCTTTCAGATTTATTACTTAAAATTATTCTCTACATGGTTTAGAAAATGGTTAATTTCTTGGGTAAAACATAGCATATTTAGAAGTCCGAAAGCCAAGTAAATCCCTTATTTCATTTCGGAATTTTGAAAGATCTTGGCGTAGTTCATTTAGATTTTCCACGGTTGCCTGATCTGTACTTTGCATCTTCTGTCTCATGGATGTCAAGTAACGATGCACTAGGCAGCACATCACTTTTTGGTAGTTTTCATCTCTCTTTTGTTTCAAATTTCTCCATTCCTTCAAAACAATTATATGATACAATTTTATAAACAATATTTAAATGAGGTGAATTTTTAAGATTTTTCACAGATACAAACACATGTTTTATTGGGCTATATTTTTGGGACTATATGTTACAAAATAATATTCATCACTTGTTTAAAACAGATACAGCCTGCCTATTTGTTTTATTCATTCACCTATATGCTTCTCTGGATTTAAAAATATTCTTAGGAATCCTCAATTTATAGGAAGGATTAGCAAACTACAACCCACAGGACAAGTACATCCTGTTTCCTATTTTTTAATGGCCTGTGAGCCAAGAGTGGTTTTTTACAGATGAATATTTATAATTAATTTGATGATAGGTAATACTGATTTTGAGACCCAATTAAACAAAATGTTATTCCCCCCCAAAATGGAATTCCATTCTTTTCATTAGATCTGTATTACAAAAAATTATTAAATTATTACTCAATTAATGTTACATTTTAAATTTCACCAATAAAAATTTTGTGGAAATTTGTGTTCTTTCTTGTTATATTACTTATTATAGTCATAAAGTATTTTTGATTTTGTCTCAGTCTGCTAAGTCCAAAAGGTTTACTAATAGGCCCTTTAAAGAAAGGTTTGCCAACCTCTGGTTTATAGCAACATGAACTGAATTATTCATGTAATGAATAACTTTCAAGAAAAACTAGAAAAATGAGATGGCTCCAGTAGTCAATCTTTATCTATGCTGACAGAATTGGCATTCTAAATATTTCCCATGTTTTAAAACTTGAGACAAGATTTCATAAAAAAAAAAAAAAAATCATAGCTCTATCTCTCACATATTGAATCCTTACTTTATGTTAGATACTATGCCATGCATTAGGGATATATGAGTAAAAAAAAAAATCAGACAGTCCCAGGCCTTAAGGAGCCTGCATATTTACACTCTAGGAAACATCAGTGATTAGGAATTGTTAAAATTTCCAAGTTGCAATTTTAATATCTTACCTTTAAACTGTTTTGCCGTTTAACCTTGCCTTTGGATGTATGAGAGCAAATCCACTTACTGAGGCTACTAATCATATAGCAAATAGTCTTTGGTGAAGGAATAATATTGAAAGGTGGGGGTAATGTACATTTGTCATCAAAGTAGCTAAGCCACAACTTTGCTCGAGCAAACTTCCATTCCTTGTCTTCATGATTCTGTAAGAGCCAAATGAAAAAGCAACACAGAATGTGAACACACACACACACACACGGGGGAGGGAAGGGCAAAGGAGAGAGAGATGTGGAGGGGGGGGGGGATATCATTTTACATGGTCCAAATGTTTGATGTCCAAATGTTTACACAGCTTGTAGGTAAAAATTTGGTTCAAGAGTTGTAGTTAATATACATTACTTACATTTAAAAAATCTATATTTAGGGGCGCCTGAGTGGCTCAGTTGGTTAAGCATCCAACTTCAGCTCAGGTCATGATCTCGCGATTCAGGAGTTCGAGCCCTGTGTCAGGCTCTGTGCTGACAACTCAGAGCTTGGAGCCTACTTCAGATTCTGTGTCTCCCCCTCTCTCTGACCTTCCCTCACTTGTGCGCTCTCTCTCTCTCTCTCTCAAAAATAAATAAAAACGTTAAAAAGTTTTTTTTAATCTGTATTTAATTTTAAAATACTAATCCTTAATTCTTATAATCTTTGGCTGCCTTATCTACTACATACATTTGGTATGATCTGAAAGAATATAAAGTTTTTACAAGAATGAATACTTACTGCTATCAACTGAAAGCTTTTATGAAGCATTGCCACCAGCAGCTTGGTAAGCACGATCACAACCACGACATTGTATGTCCCAACAATAACAGCTCCAACAAAGGACTGCAATTCTTCTCCATAACTAAATCTTGTGACAAAGATTGCCACATGTGCTAAGGAGAAAATATACCAGAACAAAGCAAAGCAAGTGCCAATGAACCTGTAAAGACAATTACATTTCTGTTTAAAAGAAAATTAAAGCACTTAATTAGCAAAAATGAAGAACTCATTCATATTAACATTCCATAAGTAAAACATTGATAATCCAAGAATACATTTTAAAATGAATGAGATTGAACCCAACAGTTTACATATGTCTTAAACAAAGAAATACACTTAAAAGGATAAATTATTTTCTTTAACCTCCTACTGCTTTTGTATTATCAACATAGCAGCCTCTAAGACCCTGTTTGTGCCTAATTAGATGTTGCCACTCCTCTGTTTAAAAACTTCAAATGGCTCTCAATCTCAATAGCCCAAAGTCCTTACAAAGATCACAGATCAACAACATTCTACATGATCCTCATTACCTTTTGGACCCCATCTCTTACAACTTGCCCTCATTCACTACATTCCATCCACAGTGGCCTCCTGGTTTTTCCTTGAACAGCCAGCCACACTCCCATCCCAGGGCACTTGCCTTTGCCATTCCTTGGATCGGTGAATGCTCTTTCTCCAACTATCTTCTTCATGGCTTGATCCTTCATCAACTTAGTATCTTTACCTGAATGTCATCTCTTGCGAGGCCTTCCCTAGTCTATTTAAAATTGCAACCTCTCACACATAGGGAGAAGCCTGGCCAAGCTTTGTCTCTTTGGTCCTTTTTATTGTGTAATATATATTTTATTTCTCTTTTTATTGACTATATCACCTCACTGTAATATAAACTCTATGAGGCAGTTTTGCTCACTGGTACTTCATTCACTCAGTACTTTGAACAGTGTCTGTTATATAGAAGGTGTTAAATAAATACTTATTATTCATTTAATCTTAAATAAGATGACATCCAAGTATCTAAAGAATAGTTGGTACATAACAAACACAACAAATACCTAATTCCACACCCCTTCTCCATTATGCTACTTAAAAATGAGGGGAGGTATTTTGTCTGCCTCACAACTGGTTGTTTAAGTTCTTATGATACAGTAAATTAGAGAAAAAAATTGTTCATGAAGCTCTAATGATTCTCAATTCTATTGACCTACTGAAGTGTTGAAAATATGAGAGATGGTTTTGCCTGTAACAATAATGGACAGTTGCTGACATTTAATTTGTGAAAAGTATGGGGTGCCTGGGTGGCTCAGTTGGTTAAGCATCCAACTTCGGTTCAAGGTCATGATCTCACAATTCGGGATTTCGAGCCCTGAGTTGGGCTCTGTGCTGACAGCTCATTGCCTGGAGCCTGCTGCAGATGCTGTGTTTCCCTCACTCTTTGCCCCTGCCCTGCTCATGCTCTGTCTCTCAAAAATAAATAAATGTTAAAAAAATTTTTAATAAAAAAATATGTGAAGAGCAGAGACATCTTGCAATACGCAGGACTGACAGAAAACTGTCTTGCCCCAAATCCTAACAGTGTACAAAATGCCAAGAACTCCTCTGTTAAGACAAGCAGCAGGGGAAACAATGTAATATCGTGGGCCTGTTAATCGCTTAAGATTCTATTTATGTAAAGAAAACTACAACATGATTAATGAAAAAGTAAGTATTTATTAAAAAGGAATGTCTTAAAGAAAATTTGAAGTTCTATTTCTATAGGTACTAATTCATATATAATACAATAGAGAGAAATATATTTACTAAAAATTTAAAAAGACACTCACGAATGGAAGGTATCATTACTTTGCTGTTCACAGAAGATGCCCACACAGTCCTTCTGTTCTTTTGGGGTATAGCCTTTATCATACAGTTGTGTCAGTCCAATTGTGAAAGAAAACAAAACAAGAAGGAACATCCCAAGAAATTTTCCAAAATCTTGTAACATCTGTCCCATTGAAATCTGTGGAATATATTATATAGGTGTTCATTAAAATTATCAGGAAAACAAAATATTAAGTATTAAATGACCAGGCAATAAAAGTAAAACAAACATATGACTCCTTTTATTCCATCTGGTTAAGATAGTTCCATACTTTTAAGACATCAAAAGTCTCACTGACAAACAAAAAGCCATTCTAGGGGTGCCAGTGTGGCTCAGTTGGTTAAGCTACCGACTCTTGATCTCAGCTCAGGTCTTGTTGTCAGGGGTGTGAGTTCAAGCCCATGCTGGGCTTTGTACTAGGTGTGAAGGCTACTTTAAAAAAAAAAAAGGTTGTCTGGGTGGTTCAGTTGGTTAAGCATCTGACTTCAGCTCAGGTCATGATCTCGCAATTCATGGGTTCTAGCCCCATGTCCAGCTCTGTGCTGACAGCTCAGAACCTGGAGCCTGCTTCAGATTCTGTGTCTCCCTCTCTCTCTGCCCCTCGTCTGCTCACACTGTCTCTCTCTCTCTCTCTCTCTCTCAAAAATAAGTAAACATTAAAAAAAAAAAAAAAGCCATCCTAATCATGCCAGCACTGTTAGTGTTGGATGGCACATTTCTTGAATCTGGACCAGGTCTGCAGAGGACACTGCTGGGAAGAAGTAAGAGGCTGAGACATGGAGATTTAAGAAAAGGCCTAATTTGCAAGGAATAGAAGGAAAATTCCTTGCTCAAGCCTAAAGGGAAATAAACGCTTATGTTTTTTATGGCTTCTTAAAGTTTACAACTATAAAATCATATGACATAAAGTATTTAATTTGCTTTTTGTGACCAATTCTAAACCAATTCTCCAAAGATAGCATTTCCTCCTCTAGGACTGCCCTAATCTTTTTTTGCCAAGGTGGTCAATTTTCTTTCATTTTAGGTCAATTATAAGAAAATATGTGTGCAAACCAGATGAATAGGTCTAATTAACATGGGTATCTTTTGTAATGCAGTCACATGTAGTGTGTCTGGGAGCTTTATTCAAGCCTAATTTCATTGTCCTCCAATACTCTTTCAAAATCTGGGTGATAGGTACTTTTCATAAATTCTTGGTATTTAAATTAGCATACAAATTTGGAGAATAATTTGACATTACCCTTTTGACCCAACAATTCTATCCCTTGGCATTTAGCCAATAGATAGGAAATATGCAAAATGCACGTATATACATGGGTTTTCACTGCAGCACTGTTAGAGGTCACAAAAAAATTAGAACATCTTAAATGTTGTTAAAAAGAATGAAGTACATCTATATGTGCTGGTGTAGAAAAATGTCTATAAAATATTAAGTCAAAAAAGCTGGGTATAGAACAGTATTATAACAGATCCCATTTCTATTTCTTTAAAGTATAAATCAGATATATATTTCGTATAGATAGGATTTAATACGCACAGTACATTTCTGGAAGTTTACACAAGAGACTGTTTAATAGTGCTTAAATATGGAAGGTAGGACTTGGGGTTGGAAGGCAGACTTTCTTCCTTTGAATTTTCTTTACTGTATGCATTTCTTTTTTTTTTTTTTTGCATTTATTACTTATACAAAAAATAGGGTTTAAAAATAACCCTTCCTCAAAACTTACCAGATCAATTTTACACAGTTAATTAAATCCAGCTTCAAATAAAATGTCTAACTGCCTCAAACCTACCAAAATAAAATATGCCACTTACCACTGATACAAAATGGTAGTGACATTGAGCAAGTGGCCAAACCTCTCTAACCCACTAAAGTGAGCCAGCCAATTAAGTAAAAGAGGGGTGCTAAAATTTTTTAGGCACACCACAGCCTGGTAAACTGGACTCTGCAACAGTGAAGAGGTCCAATATGCATGGCTTGCACATTTGACTAGGCCATGTAGTACCTTTTGAAGTCTTGTGCTTCCCTCACTTCCCACTGCAAAATTTTGAGAGAAGAAATAGGGAGCTTTTAAACTCAGCAAGCTTTACATGTGTGAGAAAGAGAAGAAATACATTTCCTTCTTAATCAATGATAGCTTTATACCGAAGTACCTTGGAAAGAAATCATTTTTAATGTTTATTTTTGAGAGAGAGAGAGAGAGAGACTGAGACAGAGCGGGAGTGGGGGAAGGGCAGAGAGAGAGGGAAACACAGAATCCGAAATAGGCTCTAGGCTCTGAGCTGTCAGCACAGAGCCCGATACAGGGCTCAGAGACTGACGTGGGGCTCAAACCCACAAACGTGAGATCATGACCTGAGGTGCAGTCAGACACTTAAATCCACTGAGCCACTCAGGCGCCCCTACTGGAGATTTATCCTTAGGAGATAATTTAAAAGAGGCAAAGACCCTACATACAGAGCACTGTGTAGAAGAGCAAAAACATGCCAAATATCTGATAGAGTGAAGGCTGGTATCGTTAGGGTTCATATCATGTGTTAAATTATAAAACTTGCTGAAAAAATGAAGCAATAATAATGACAACTTCTAGTCATTCTCCTTCCAAATCTTCCTCCAGAAAAAACCATAATTACCTGTCTAAAAATTCTATCTGATCAAGCCATTCACACTCAAAACCTCCTTTGCATGTATGATAATATTCAAATTCCTGGCACAGAGGCCTTCAGAGTCCAGCCCAGTCTATTTTTTTCAGCCTCATCTTCCCAAATGCCACCCACTGTCCAAATACGAAAGACATCCTGTCTTCTCTAAGCACGCCATGCTTTTATGACTTCATGTTTCTGTACATGTAACTTTGTTCTTTGCCAGGAAAGCTTTTTATCCCTTCAAGGCCCAGATCAAATGTCACCTTTTCTAAGAAGCTGTCCAGATTCTCTCCAAGCACCCCCTCAGTTATGCTCCAAAGTACTTTGTCCATTATCTCTAAAATCATATTTTTCACTTTATACCAATATTTACGTTTGTCTCTTCTAGCAGGCTGTAAGAGCAGGCACCATATCAATAAGCTTCAAAGCCCAGCATATTAGCTTCAAAGCCCAGCCCAGCACATAGCTACTTTTTATATGCCTTATTATATAACTCTCTACCATTTTCCAAGAGGTATCATGTATTTTTATTTATCCTGTAGGATCAGAAAGGCTAGTATTATCTCTCTTTTTCCAAGTGACAAACTGAAGCTCAAAGAGATTGTGACTTGCTCAGGGTAACAGAATAGATGGCAGAGGTAGAATTCAATTCTTGCTTCTAACTCCTTGCAAAAGCTTTTCTGAAACATCACTTTGTGATTTTTATCTTAGCTCTCCCATTAAAAATTTGGGGCTGTGCCACTCTGGAAAACTGTGTGGACGTTCCTCAAAAAATTAAAAACAGAACTACCCTAAGACCCAGCAATTGCACTACTAGGAATTTATCCAAGGGATACAGGAGTGCTGATTCATAGGGGCACATGTACCCCAAAGTTTACAGCAGTGCTTTCAACAATAGCCAAATTATGGAAAGAGCCTAAATGTCCATCAACTGACAAATGGAAAAAGAAGATGTGGTTTATATATACAATGGAATACTACCTGGCAATGAGAAAGAATGAAATCATGCCATTTGCAGCAACATGGATGAAACTGGAGGGTATTATGCTAAGTGAAATAAGTCAGTCAGAGAAAGACAGGTTATCATATGTTTTCACTCATATGTGGATCTTGAGAAACTTAACAGAAAACCATGGGGGAAGGAAAGGGGGGAAAGTAGTTACAAATAGGGAGGGAGGGAGGCAAACCACAAGAGACTCTTAAATACAGAGAACAAACTGAGGGTTGATGGGAGGGTGGGGGAAAGGGGAAAGTGGGTGATGGGCATTGATAAGGGCACTTGTTGGGATGAGCACTAGGTGTTGTATGTAAGCCAATTTGACAATAAATTATATTTAAAAAATTGGGGGCTGTGTGCAATTAAGGATTTCATTCTCATGTAATGAGCTTATTGAATTAATACATGAATAAATATCCAAAAAAGATGTAACTATTAACATTTTACACCAAGTCTTTTTTTCTAACATTGTGTGAGCTGGGCCATAGTTTCCTGACCTATAAAAGAGGTGGTCATATGCTACATCAAACTCACTCATCTACATGCTATTAAAACTTGGCCAGATTTTATGCCAATCTATTTAATCAGCATCTCTGAGGGCAGGACTTAGATATACAGATTTGATGTGCAACCCTAGTGATTCTGAGTCTCACCAACCTGGGAACTCCTAGACTAATGACCTCTAAGTTTCCCTCTAAGTATAACATTTATGCTTCCAAAGAAAAATGTCCATCCCCAGTATACCCTAAAATGCAAGGCACTTTGAAATGAAATCACCCTTTACTCACTGCAAATGACAACAATATGCCATTTATGTGATACAGAACACTAAATTAAATCTATTAATTATTCAGTAAAGCCAAATGATTCACTATGAATAAAGTATGCGTTTATGTGTCAGATGCTACACTTATTTTCCAAGTTTCTTTGTATTATTTTTCAGATTTGCGACAGTTAACTCCACTAACTATAAAGGAAATGAAGAAACGGCTCTAATGATTTATGTAAAGTTCATCATGTGTCAGGAAACCTGCTATGAGATGCATCTTATATATACTGACCCATTTAATCCTCACAACAATGACACAGAACCTGAGACTCACAGAGATGAGTAACAGTAACAGTAAGTTACAGAGCAAAATTTGAACCCAGTTGGTTGGTTCTGTCTTGTTCTTTCTGTCTAATGACCCAACTACAAGTGCTTAATTCATCTGAAACATGTGGATAAATCAGGAAGAATTTTTAAGATCTGTAAATTATTAAAGCCTGCCCAAAGAAGTATTGTACAATAAAAGTTAACGAGGGAATCATATTACTCTCTAGCAATGAAAACAGAGAGGCAAGTTAGCAGATTGGTGAAGATCTTTAGCTCTGGAGCCAAACCACTGGGTTAGAATCCCAGTTTGGCTACTTACCAGCTGTGTGACCTTGTGCAAGTTACTTAATATCTCTATGCCTCAGTTTCTTCCTCTGTAAAATGGAAATAAAAGAGTCTGACTCTTAGAACTGTGAGGATTAAATGAGGTAATAAATGTAAATAAAGATCTTAGAATAGTATCCATGGTAAGGGCCCATATGTTAACAGTTATTATTATAATTACCACTTTATTTTTAGATTCTATCTTTACGTCTTTTTTTGTTAAGACGTGTAACATTACTGATTTATGTCCAATCATGACTCTTACATTTGCTGAAGCATATTAGGTAGCATCCTTCTTTTATAAAAGCAGAAGAACTTTGAAGAACAGGTTGGTCTGTGGATTCAGACAGACTCAGGTTCAGCTCTTGACTACTTCTTTCTAGTTCTGTGAACTACTTAACCTCTCTAAGCCTTAGATCCCCCATTTGTAAAATGGAAATAAAAATAACAAGGGTTGTGATGAGGATGAAATAAGGCGAAAAAACTTAGCACAGTGCCTGGCCCACATGAAATGTTAAACAAATGTGGTGGTTGTTATTATTTTGAATAAGCAGCTCCAGTAACAGGTAGTAGATATAGCCCAACAGCTTTATTCTTCTCACACACCAATCAGCATTTGTCTTTACCCAAGACCATTTAATTTATCAAATAGTAAGTGACTACTATGGCAAGGCAGTAAGTAAAGTGCAGATGAAAAAATAAAGATACAGTCCCTATCCTCAAGGAATTTTTAATTTAGTAGAGACAACACCGTCTATAATTTAAGACAAGCTAAATTTTAATTGTCTTACAATTAAGACAAGCCTTAGGAAGTGCTCATTGGAGGTTCAAAGTACCAAGTTCACTGGATGGAGTTATTCATTAGCAGGGGAGCAAGAGCATAGGAATGGATTTTCCAGAGGCAGGAGCTCTAACACTGGCACATGTTCCCTCTCCCTGGAATGCCTAACCCGCCTCCATTCTACTCATCTTTCAAGGCTTAATTCCAGTGTCATCTCTTCTGGTAAGTGCCTTAAACTGAAGTGAGTGCCCTTTCTATGAGCTGTGCCTATGACAGCAATTGCCACTGTAAATGTCATGCTTGCCTGTCACCCTCAGTGTACTTGAGTTCTTTAAGGAGATATTGGAGCATATTAATTTTTTTTTTCAGATTTACTTACTTACTTACTTACTTAAAGTAATCTCTATACCCAACACTGAACCCACGACCCCAAGATCAAAGAGTTGCATGCTCTTCTGACTGAGCCAGCTAGGTGCCCTGGAGCTTACTCATTTTAGTATTTTCAGTGTCTAGTACTTACCAGGCACTCAAAAACTGTTCACTGAATGAATAAAATTTTGACAAGTAGAGGAGTGGGTGGGACATTCTAAACAGGGTAATAACATAAACAATGTCATGGAATTGGGATAGCATGGGACATGTGTGAGATTACTGACTGGTCTTGGCCCAGATGGAGAAGTACTTCAGTAAGGGACAGAGATGAGTTTAGCGACAGATGGCTACAAAGTAAGTAGGGCCAGATGTAGAAAGCCACCTTCCAGAGTCTACCTACGACATAAGTTACAAATTTAATGAGCATAATCATAAAAATGTCAAGTACTAAAATAGAGGATTCAACCACTGCTGAATATAGAACCATTTTATATATTCCACTATATGATATTCCTGTGACCTTGATTTGCCTAGGACAGTCCCAGTTTCCACTTGTTTTCCCAAGTTAGTAATAAATAGCATCCCTTTCATTCCCCAAAGTGTCTCCATTTGGATGATAAAATATGGTCACTCTAACCAAGGGAGTAATCTGTACCCCTACCACAGGTTATATAACCAGTTAAAATAAAAGTCTGTCAACTTCTGCAAATATTTGGAAGGAAAAAAAGTTAATGGAGATAATCACAGTAATCACATAAAAACATTATCTGACATAACAGGTTATATATGTAAAGGAATAAAGTTGCTCTTTTGCTAAAGTAATTAACTTATTGTCAATTTTTTTTTCCATTTTACTTCTAGTTTTACATTCATAACTGGATTACTCCCTTTCAATTGAGTTCCTTACTTATGATGAACAAAATGGAAGAAAAATGTATTCTAAATTTTCTACAAGAACTTTTTCTAGAATATTTTGGAAGAACTATGCAATACAAATCTGTCATGTTAGTAAGACTACACTGTAACACAAATGTCTTTATTTGAAAATATCTTTAAGTAAAAGCCTGAAAATATGAATCTATAGATTCCTATTCAATATCTATTCTTTGCTCTCTTCCTGACTAACCAGACCTTGATTTTTTGGGGGGCAATTGAAAGTACTCATCTCCTCAGACTTCCTTGTAGCTACAAATGACCATATGACCAAATTCTGGCCAATGAGTTATAAGTGGAAATATGTGGTAGGGCTCCAGGGAAAATGATTGCTCTCTTGATAAAAAGAGAAAGACAGTTGGCCCATATTTTCTGGCTTTTGCCCTCTGTCTTTCCCCTTCTCTCTGTAGGATACAGACTTGATATAATGACTTGGAACAGGGAGCTTGCAACCATGAGGAACAGTAACACTGTAAAAATTGCAGACAACCTTCTGTCTGGGAAGATTTGCTTTGCAATACCAACTAATTCTATTTGTATTTCCAAATCCTTCAGTTCTGAGACTAGCCTATACCAGACAACAGTGGTCTGGGGTGAGGGTAAGGGGAGTTTTAAATGCAAAAAGGTGTCAAGAAACTTTTTGGGGTGATGCACATGCTAACTTGATTATGGTAGTGATTAAACAAATTTATACTTTTGAAAAACTCATCAAACTATATATTTAAGATGGGTTTATTTTACTGTATGCAAAGCATATCTTGCTAAAGATTATTTATTCTATTTATTTTTTTAAATCTTTCTTTCCTTCTTTTGAGAGAGAGAGGGAACGAGCAGGGGAGGGGGACAGAGACGGAAAGGGAGAGGGGGGGGGGGAAGGAGGTGGGGGGGGGGAGAGAGAGAGAGAGAGAGAGAGAGAGAGAGAGAGAGAGAGAAGAATCCCAAGCAGGCTCCATGCTGTCAGTGCAGAGCCCGAGGTGGGGCTTGATCTCACAAGCCTTCAGATCATGACCTGAGCTGCAATCAAGAGTCAGATGTTTAACTGACTGAGCCACCAGGTGCCCCAATAATGTTAAAAAATCATTCGCTTAACTAAATCATAATGTTTAAGCATATATTATGAGTAACCAGCAGACCTTTTTAAAAAATAGAACACAATAAATATTTGTTGGCTTCACCTAAATCATCTGTCAGTTCTATGGCCATTGAGACAATCTAAATTGTCCTGCTGGAGAAGAAAAACACAACAGCTGAAATGACAAAAACCTACTTATTCAGTATTTGTATACACATCTATATAGTTCTTTGGGGAAGAGATTAAGTCAGAAGACCTGACTCAATAGTTCTAAGAAAAATAGATAATTCACTAAGAAACAATAGCATACTTTTTCCTTTTTAACTCTTTGTAGAAATATATTTTAAAAAATACAGAAACTTGGTGATACATATAAAAAAAGAAAGAAACTTAGTGATATCATCAGCTTTTAGCTAAGAAAAAAACAAAAAAACAACAAAACAACACGCATGTAAAAATACTGTTGACTATTGACTAAAACAGTCATAGAAGATATTAGTGGCAAAATTAAATCAAAATAACAGTCTAAATCAGTGTTTCACATACTATTTTTTGGAGAAAAACAGAGACCTGAACATATCTAATGAAAAATGAGTATCACATTAAATGAGTTTATGTCATGATAGTTTGAACAAGGTTAAACAAGTTTCTTTATCTCTTTCTTACAAGCTTTAATGTGATAATGTGCACTGTGAATTAATCAGGACTTGGTTAAGGAACTCACACTCCAGGAAATACTGTTGCACGATGATAGCACAAGCCAAATCAAACCAAGTTTTTCCTACATATTTTATTTTCATATCTCTATTTGGAGAACATAATTATGCCTTTTCTTTAAAAATATCTCCTTTAAAAATGTTTTTAAAATCTACATTCCTAACAAATTTCGACTCATCAAGAAAAACTGAATATTGCTCAGATTCTCAGACTCATAACTCACAATATATGTAGAGCTACTCACCTACCAGAGTTGATCCCCTTTCTCTAAAAACAATCACTATTACAATCTGTGGTAAATTCAAACAATTATGAGTCCTTTCTTTAATGTAAAGGGACTTAGCATTTAGTCCTGGACCCTCATGCATAATAACCATTCTACTCTGAACAAATCACCATCTCAAAAGCTCAATTTCTTGAGCTATAAAGTAGTTTAAGGCATAAAGCTGGACTACATGAACTCTATGAAATTTGTTAGCCTAAAAATGTCATTTTCCAACTTATTACATTTAATATTTATTAAACAAAGTGAAAGAGTATTTTAGAAATATAGCTTACATATTTTCAAAATCATCATTAAGTATGAATTCTTTGTGCACAACACCTCCCTCATATATACGATTTAAAACTTTAAATGTGAGATTCATTTTGTCAAAACACAAGATTTTCATGTTCCTCTACTGTCTTAAGTATAACTACGTTTTAAACACATCTATGTCTATGAACTGAGGGGAGAGGGACAATGGGCCACAGCTTAATAAAGTCTGAATACCTGAAAGCACAGGATTATCATTCAGTCAAAAGCAAAGTAGATGGACATGCAGTGTCCTCTCAATTGCTAATTATTTTCAAAAGCAAAGTTTAACTTTAACATCAGAGAGAACAATGTTCTAGTGGATCAATAGAAAAATATAGTAATAATGACATCTAACAAATATTCTTTAAGAAATATTAATTATTTACCTGTAATGGACCCAATATGGAGCTTGTTGTATACATAAAAAAGAGACGAAGATAACTTAGAACATTTGCAAATGCAAAAAGCCCTTCTGCCACCAGAGTAGGATGGAATGCATCCCAGTCCTTCCGATCAGCAAAATCATGAAACTAAAGTTAGGAACAAAAGGCAAAGATAGATAGCTCTCTCAACTTAGGAAAATAAAAACCAGTATTCTGACTATTGAAAGCAAACTATTTATGTCTATTTTAGGAGATCTCCTTTTAGGTTTTATGAGGTTCTCTTCTTTTAATACAAATAGCATTGTTTTAACTAAATAAAAGATCTCTACATACATGAGGCAATATCACTCTATATAATAAGAGGTTTTCTCAGAAATTCTTGGGTTTTAAAAAATTAAACATTTTTTAAAAAATGTTATTAAACTTTTTATGAATGAAATGTTTACTGGTTTTCCTTACATTTTACAACACAAACTTTAAGCATTAAGTAAAATTTAAGTATGTTTGCTCTCAGTTAATTAGCTATCATATTAAATTAACCTTTAATTAGCCCTTTAACTCAGGTTTCTAGTATGAACCCTAGAAGTTCTTCTCTCTTCCAAATACCAAGGGAGAGAGAGTGCATTATTATACCCAGACATAGAGCGACCACATGTTCCAATTGTCTGGAATAGTCCCAAATTATATACCAGTTTTCCTGGCATAATCATTAATGCCCCCTTATACTCTCAAAGTGTCCTGGTTTGGATAAAAAGTTATATGAGCACTCCACTTCTAGAACTAAAGAGATCAAAGACACCAATGACCCTCAACCTCTTTATTGAGCCATTTATCTATGTATGATCATTTTTTAATTTTCTTAGTAATTTCACAAATCTGGTCATTGAAAATACCTAACAAACATGTTCCATACTACTGATCATTTAAAAGTATGCAGTTTTCTTTTAACAAAGTAAAATGATGTGTAAGTGAATCAGTGTTCTTTTTCTATAGTCCATAAATTAGTCCAAAAACAAGAAAATATTATTATCTCTTAGTTCCTTGACTGTGACACCCTAGAAGAATTCTAAACTTAGGGCTTAAACAAACATAATTAAAATCTATTATCTTTTCTGGGCTTGGAGTAGCTTACATCTTGGTAAAATTATAAGATGCATATAAAACTAAATTTTTGTCAAATTCTGAATTTAAAAAGAGGCATCAAAAAATAATCACATTTACATCACTTTAATAATCATGATTTGGAATGTGTACAACACTATAATGAATTCTTAAAGATAAAACTTTTTTCTGGCAGGTATAAAGAAGACTAACACTAATCAACTGAAGTATCTTCGTGTTCTGACTTTAAGTAGATACACGTTAATGAGGTAAATGAACCTAACTCAGATATAAGGAATCGGCATTTGGTAGAAAGAAAATGCCTAGACAGACCTGGATTTAAATCCAGTCTTGGTTTCTTACTGTGTGGTCTTGGATAAGTTACTTAATATCTCTGAGCTTCCTTTTCCTTACTTGCAAAATGGGGATAAGGACATCTGTCTCATAGAGTCCCTGTGAGGATAAAATGAGATAAAGTATAGCAAGTAGCAACCATGGAGCCTGGCATATAATAGGTAACCAACATTTAAAAGTTATTAACATCCTTTAAACTACTGGAAGGGAGGAAACAACACACACTATTCCCTTACACTGGGATAGTGAAATTAAAATGAAAACACATCAGGTACAGATTTGGGCCAACGTTAACTTTGAGTTATATAGCTACGTTTCCTACACAAACTTCATTTATGTCTCCAATTAACATAGCTAATAGTCACCTTGTTGTGAGCAACCACTTTGAGGGCAAAAGTTGCCAAATAAAGTGAATTCATGACAAAACTGAGTTGATTACGGGATTCTTCTAAAAAGTCTTCCAACCCTTCATACCAGAGTCTTTTAATGTCTGACCAAATCATCCCTAAAAAAAGGAAGAAAAAAAATCAGATAATGTTCTTAATTCAATAATAAACTAAAAAATAATTAAAACTCAAAATATTAAATAAACAGCAACTTACATCAAACTATAGTCTCATCCGGAAGAAAAAATAAGAACTTTTTAGTGAAAAGTTCTCAAAATTTGAAAGAAAAAAACCTTAAGTTTTATATGACAATATCTTTCCCAGAGAGAGATTTTAATAAATGATGCTTGTGAGACAAGCATAAGAAAAATAAGGAAACACACACACACACAAACACACCACAAAAGCTTAGTTCCTGACTCTTTTCTCTATTATGCTCACTCCTACAGTGACTTTATCCAGTCTAGTCTAATGGCTTTAAATACTATCTGTGGGCAGACTTTCAAATTTATACCTCTAAATTTGACCTGTATTTATATAATAAATAATATCTCTAAACCCCTCTTCAAAACTCAACAATGTTCTTGACTGCTCTGCATCACCAACTGAATGTTTTAACATATCCAAGATGTGTATTATTTTTACTTTATCTACCTAATTTTAAACATTAATGCATAATGGACTGAACACCACTAAAAGTAAAAGTTCTGACTGAAATCAAGTTACTTGAAATTAACTAACTTCAAAAAAAAATTAAAGTTCCAAAACATGCAGATTAATTTTATAGCTGGAGAACTAAAAGTTAAAATGATACATTAATTTTTCTCAACTTATTTATTAAATCAATGAAGAACATACTGATAAATCAATGCTTTATACCATAGAAGACTAAATTTTAACATCCTTTTACTCTATAGCAAATAGTGAAAAGACGGGTGAGAAATGCTGAGTTTAAAAACAAGGCTGAAGATCCAGAGGGAAATAAAGACGTCATTAAAAGACCATAAATAGGGGCTCAGTTGGTTAAGCGTCTGACTCCGGCTCAGGTCATGAACTTGTGGTTTGTTAGTTTGAGCCCAGTGTAGGGCTCTGTGCTGACAGCTCAGAGCCTGAAGCCTACTTCGGAATCTTTGTCTTCCTCTCTCTCTCTCTCTGTTCCTCCCCCTATTCATACTCTGTCTCTCCCTCTCTCTCAAAAATAAATAAAGATTAAAAAAAAAAAAAAAAGACCATAAATAGACGATGTGATTATACCTCAACTCTCCTCCATTCCCCACAGAAAAGGGCAAGAATGATAAAAACTACAGGTCATTTCAAATTTGTATCATATAGCATAATACTTAGAAAAATAATTTTCAGAAAATAAAGTATCTTATATTAAAAACTCTGTCATTTCTAAAGAGATCTGGCTATCATTACAAAGAACTGATTTATATAGAGTGAGTCACCAGGGAAACCTTTAAATTTAAATTTAAATTTAAATAATGTTTCTATAACAGATAAAAATGTAACCTCATAAGTTCATGGGTTCTTAAAAGGAAAACTAATGATACAATAAAACAAAATAGTTAACTCTTAAAATGCAACCAAGTATAATATGTATCACATTTCAAAATACCTAAGATTCAAACCCTTATACCAAAAAAAGCATTCATCAGCAAAATTTTTCTTTTTTAATGATCATGAACAATTTTAGAGACTGAAAATAAAGAATTTTTAACTTATGTAATTAAGTAATAATAAATAAGTTCAGGATCATATATCATTAGAATAGTGTTAGATAAGTCTTCAATGATCATGAAAGTGTTCGAATTCTTGCTGTATAAACAGTGTAAAATTATAAACCGAACACAGATGTTTATAATGCCACCAAGCAAAGGAGAATTAAATGGTTAAATAAAAGCAGAACTTTTTGGACAAACTTGACACTTACCAATAATCCACAGTATAAGAAGATAGTCTATTCTTTCAAGGGCTGGCCCCATTGTGTTTTTCTTATCCTCATTGTAGACAAGAGAATATAGGTTTAGTAACAGCAGGAATGTGAAATACGATGCTCCATGAATAATAAATTTCATAAAAGGAGTGTGAATGATTTTGCCAAACTGAGATTTGGGAGCTATCAAATAACAAAGTGACAAAACTGGCCAAAAGATACCAACTGTCAAAACAGTCATTATCTTCTTACAGGTGGGCTTACGTCGGTAGCCTGACATCTGTCCAAACCAAACAGTGTTCAAGAACTGCTGGCAGTTAGACTGGGAGACAAACTGAAAATGACACACACACATACAAAAAAAGAAAAAAGAAAAAAGAAAACCTCTAAATACAATCTGATAATACCATTATTTGACATTCAAAGTTTTAATAATAGTTTAAAATCAATTCTATATAATCCACATAATTTTTGTTTTTTGTTTTTCTTACATTTAATAAAAGAATGTAGAGATTGAGAGCACAGACTCTGGAGCCAGATTACGTGGATTCAAATCCAGGCTCTGCCATTTAATAATTGACCTGTAGCAAGTCTTTATTTATATTTATTTATTTTTTTAATTTTTTGTTAACGTTTATTTATTTTTGAGATAGAGACAGAGCATGAACAGGGGAGGGGCAGAGAGAGAGGGAGACACAGAATCTGAAGCAGGCTCCAGGCTCTGAGCAGTCAGCACAGAGCCCGACGCGGGGCTCGAACTCACAGACCGCGAGATCATGACCTGAGCCGAAGTCAGACGCTTAACCGAAGGAGCCACCCAGGCGCCCCATGTAGCAAGTCTTTAAACCTCTTTTTTTTTTTTTTTAATGTTTATTTATTTTTGAGAGAGAGAGAGAGAGCATGAGCAGGGAAGGGGCAGAGAGAGAGCGGAGACACAGAATCTGAAGCAGGCTTCAGGCTCTGAGCTGTCAGCACAGAGCTCGACAAGGGGCTTAAACTCACAGACTGTGAGATCATGATCTGAGCCAAAGTCACATGCTTAACCGACTGAGCCACCCAGGTGTCCCAAGTCTCTAAACCTCTTTAAGCCTCAAATTTCCCACCTATTAAATGGTGATAATAGTCTCTGCTCATAAACTTATTAGCAAGGATTAAATGTAAAGCTCTTAGAATAATAATGCCTGATTCATAGCATGCAGCATATAAGTATTAATTATATTATCACTTACTTAGTCATTACTTAATGATTATTACTAGCCTACTTAGCCATTTTGCAAATTTTAATTTATAGACAGTCTCATAATGTTTGTGAAATTTCAAAGTTAACAAGCACAATCTAAAGAAAAAAGCTGATCTCAAAGAACTAATAGGATTTCAATTATAAGACACCAAGATACGAAGATAGCAATCAAAGTCTAAACATGAGACATATTTACGCTTCATGAAAACATTGAAAACTTCTTAAAATGTATTATACTCTTAAATCTGCTTAAGACTGAATTCTATGTAAGGAAAAAAAAAGGAAAAATATTGCCAAATAATAGGGAAATTCTAGTTTAAGTACAGAAATAAATTTACCAAAGTTTACAAAGGCTTCTGAGTTTACAAATTTCAGAAGCAGTATTTTCTCAATATAATGTGCATGCTGTGCAGGACAACACCAGGGTTCTGAACTCTGGACATAATAATGTGATCAGGTTTGAAATTACCAAAGCACAAGAGATCATAATGTCATTCAGATATCTAAATACTAACAGGTCAATCTTCTGTTTTAAAATGATTTACCCTGGGGGCGCCTGGGTGGCTCAGTCTGTTAAGTGTCTGACTTTGACTCAGGTCATGATCTCACCGTTCATGAGTTTGAGCCCCGCATCTGTGCTGACAGCTCAGAGCCCGAAGCCTGCTTCGGATTCTATGTCTCCCTCTCTCTCTGCCCCTCCCCACCCCTCTCTCAACAATAAATAAACATTTTTAAAAATCTTAAAAAAGAAAAGAAATTTCCTAATATACTATACTTGTTTTGGCACTGAAGTCTTATTTCATTCTCCATTCTTCTGCTCAGATTGCAGTGCTCTTAGGGAATCTTAATTTGTCTCTAAGATGAAATACTAGGGAGAGAAATAGCTTTTCCTCTCACAAACTATCCAGTTTAGTAGCATCCCAAACTTAGTGGTTTCCCCTTCCCCCAAATATCAAAGCAATCTCAGAACTGATTGCTGTCCTTGTCTTCCCTCTCTATAATGATGATTTAATTAAGAGTAATGTTAAATATGTAATTGGAAGGACAAAATTTCAACTGGAAATGTTTTAAGTTTGTGGTGGTTTTAAAATATTGTAACAAATTTTTTGCTACTCCTCTCATCAAGAGGTGGATTATCAGTGTTTCCTACCCTTCAATTCAACAAGGTTTGATTGCTTTAATCAGCTGGAAGATGTGATGCTATGTGACTTCTGAGGGTAGGTTTCAAAAGGCCATTGAGCTTCCACCTTGTTTGATGAACATTTGCTCTTGGAGCCATTAACGGCCATATAAAGTGTCCTGAAGCTACCATGCTGTGAGGAAGCCTAGGCTACATGCAGGCACTCTGGGCAGCCCTCAGAGGCTTCTCAGACCATCTCCTCATAGTCAACTCACCATCATGGCTATGCCCCTCCATGATTCCAGTAGTAAGTGCTCAGGTGGCCCACCCTCTATGGATCCACCCACCTGAGCACCCAGCCCCTCATGAGTTCCCTGTCTCAGTCCTCAGCTGCTGCTCAGGCACCAGATATTTGAGTGACAAAGACTCCAGATGATTGTAGCCCCCAATCATCTGAGCTATCACCAGCTGAGACCCTAAACATAGAGAAGCAAGGACAAATTATCCATCCTTGCTGTGCCCTTTCCTAATTCCTGGCCCAAACAATCCAAGAACATAATAAAATGATTATGAAATTATTACAAAAGAGTATGAAATAATGAGTCTTATGTTAGGAATTTACCCAAGGGATACAGGAGTACTGATGCATAGGGGCACTTGTACCCCAATGTTTATAGCAGCACTCTCAACAATAGCCAAATTATGGAAGGAGCCTAAATGTCCATCAACTGATGAATGGATAAAGAAATTGTGGTTTATATACACAATGGAGTACTATGTGGCAATGAGGAAGAATGAAATATGGCCCTTTGTAGCAATGTGGATGGAACTGGAGAGTGTGATGCTAAGTGAAATAAGCCATACAGAGAAAGACAGATACCATATGGTTTCACTCTTATGTGGATCCTGAGAAACTTAACAGAAACCCATGGGGGAGGGGAAGGAAAAAAAAAAAAAAGAGAGGTTAGAGTGGGAGAGAGCCAAAGCATAAGAGACTCTTAAAAACTGAGAACAAACTGAGGGTTGATGGGGTGTGGGAGGGAGGGGAGGGTGCGTGATGGGTATTGAGGAGGGCACCTTTTGGGATGAGCACTGGGTGTTGTATGGAAACCACTTTGACAATAAATTTCATATATTAAAAAAATGAATAAATAAATAAAAATAAAAATAAAAATGAGTCTTAGAAGAAATATCTTAAAACCACCATTTACCAATACCTCATACTATTAATTGGATATCATTATCTACAAATAAACACTCATTGTTAGTAAACTGTCTCAAAAAATAAAATTTAAAATGCATACCTTCCTTCGTCAAGTTCCTGAATCGTGTGTGTGTGTGGATTAGAAATAGGTATTTCCCTTAATAGGAAGGGATGATGCCAGTAGAGCCAGATTCAATTTAGTTATCATATCATGTGCCTCTCCACCTTTGGGTTTCAATGAATTAACAAATAAGAACCAGAAAATATGATATCTGATACTTTATTTTTAAACAGTAAGGCATTATTACTCTAAGTCATAACCTTAATTAATTCTTAAGTAATTGCTCTGAGTCACTCCACTACTGTGGAGGAAATAATTTATGTATATCACAGAAAACCTCATACCTCCTTTTGGTTATATTTGATAGCAAGTTTTAGACGACTTAAATTCATTCTTTCTTCTAGTAATCCCCGTTTGTCAAGAGGTTCATCACTAGATGTATGGTTTAGGATAACTTCCAATTCTCGTGAATTCCGGGCTTGTGCAAGCAAATCTTTAGCAAACATTTTACATTGCCGGGCTAATTCCTCATAATCATTCCTGCAAGATGCAACAGTCTATTATTAGAAATGTCACTTCTAGTCTCTAAGCTGTTTTCAATAGAAAATTACTTACTTGGTAACATTTTAATTCTAATAGGGTCATACAAAATCTGAAGTCATTTTGTGCTGATGGTCAGAAGAATCTACTGGTGCATAAATTCTCCAAAGCTTTGGGGAAAACTGTAACACAATTATACTGCCTGTGCTCACACTGATAATTTTAGATGAGCACAGTATTTCCTTATATATACTGATATTCTTAGAAGTTCGGATTATAGTTGTCAACCAGTTCTTCACTTAACTCATTTGCTCTTCTTCTCTGTAAGTTTGGTATAAAACTTCCTTTTACATTACTTATCTAAACAATAGATAATAATAAGGCTATCCAATAAATATTACTATGTAACTCAACCAGAGGTGCTTTCAATAATAGTCTATAACATGTTCTATGCTACTTCTGATATTAAAATAGTATTCTGATTCACTTTTAAAGTGTTCACTTGAACAAAATTCAAGTTGGGAAGAAAAGACATTGAAATACTCCTAGTAAAGAATTTTCTTTCAGAATCACTGTTTCTTGAAACTTAGGATTTAACTGCTGGTTAAAGGCAGGCCTAAATCAACCAATTTGTGAGAAATTAAGTTTTAGCAGATAATCCTCTTTAAAAACATCAGGTTCGTTAAACTTACGTCTTAGTGTAATAACTTGAAAATAAAGTTAGAAATATATATGAATCAATTAGGGTCAGATTTCAGAAAATAATTTTTTATTCAGTTTTTTTTTTCCTTAATGGGAGAAGAAGGGAAAATAGAAAAATTTCCCCATGATTACAATAGGATTGTATACAATAGGATTTTCTATGACCAGCTTACAGAAAATTATAACTCAAAGAATTAAAAAATTTCCTCAGAGGCTAACATTTTTCTCATCCACTCTTTGCATTTACTATATAACCAAAACTACATAAGAATACTAATTGGATTTCTTAAACAAATGAAATATTACTGCTTCTTAGTCTAGGAATCTAATTACAGATAGGAATATTCATCAAAAGTGTATGTTGTTACACAGAGGTCCCATCTTTAGGTAAACACTGACAGACCACTAAATTCAGAGGTAAAACTAATACATTGTATTAATCTAATTTGCTTAATCTTGAACAAATTACTAGAAAACTAGTAAATGGCTGTATAGTTTAGCTGGAAATACAGTAAACAAGAAGCCAAGAGTCCTATGTTCTAGTTACAACTCTGTTCCTAATTAGATGCTGTTATCAGTAAGATATCTAACTTATATAGATCACTTTTCCTGTCTATAAAAACCAGGAACAAGTAAAACAAGTAAATGATCGCTTCTATGATCACTTCAAAACCTAACTTTGTTATCCTATGATTACAGTATAATCTTGGCAATTGCTTTAAATCCTTTTTGGAAGGAGTTGAATAAATTCTATTTTACATGGTAACTCAGAACTCCAATTATACGACTATAACAGGAAGTTCTTCATATTTAAAAGGAATAATCTACTAACAGCTTCATGTGCTAATAAAGTTAAAAGTACCAACAAGTTACATTTTAATCATGTGTTCATCAAAATATATACTTTATGTAATAACAGGTTTAAATAAATTTTAATTTATCCAAATTGAAATATACTAGTTCCAAACCTGAACACTTATGAACAGGTATATTTAAAAAGTTTCTAGAACGCAGAGCTATCAAGAACACACTGCTTCTTAGTCAAGGACTTAACTGCTATTAAGGCATAAGACAACTGCAAGCTTCTTATTGCCCTTCCAGTAAATAAAAGTTTGAATTTTTCCAATCTTGTCAAGTCACTAGAGGAGTATAATGCAAGACATGGGGCTCCCACAGCAGCTACACTTAAAAGGAAAGGTAGGGATAGGCATAGCCTGCCCCCCAGAAACCTTACAGCAGGAACTGGCAAGAAATGTTGATCAATTCCTCCTTCTTTGGAGAGCACCAGGGATACTTTAACACAAGGGGAAGTCTCAAAGCTTTTCCTCAAGTCTACAAAATGTAGTTTTCTAAGGACTATTTTTTTTTTTTAATATTTAAATCAGTAGTTTAATAGGCTGGTTTTTCCAAAGCCTTTTTCTGTACCTCCGATTTAACTATCTCAGAGAAACTGTAACAATGATTCTTTGAGTATACAAAGTGCCAAAATTACATTTAACTCTTCGTTTCAGAAGAAAACTCAGAGTGGCATTCGTCCCTCTTAACCAGTATTATTTTAATGTCTACATGTTATGTGTCTCCTAATAGAAAATCTCACCAAATGGTGAAAAGGGACTATGTCTGTGTGTGTGGAATGGCCCTGAAACACAGAAAGCATTCTATATGCTTCTGAAAGTGATAAAGGATCAGGCTCCAGGTAAGATTACAGAATCTGGGAATGAGGGGAGGTAGAACACAGAGGAGTTATAAATAAATTTGCTCTTAATGCTATTACTTCCACTATTCTTTACACTGTCCTAGAATGCCTTTGGCAACATTAAATAAAGGTGGCGGGGGGGGGGGGGGGGTGGTGCTTAAGGATGGTGCAAGAATGGCAAAGGGCAGGTGGGGAAGCAGTGACCTAAGTAATACCAAGGTCTATTCCATTGAATCTGAAGGTAAATCCCAAATAGGTGGCAGCAAGGTCTGGTTCCCTTGGATCAGAAGTAAATAAAAATAAACATTAATTTGGTCTATGAAAAAAACTCAGGCTGAAGAGATTCTGAAAAAAAAAGATGTAATTTACAATTTCCATTCATTCCCACCTGAATTCCACCTCCACAAGGCTTAATTCTTTTAAATCAGCACTAAGTTCAAATGCTCTCAGAATTGGATCCTCCTCTGTTAACATTATTAGAGCTGGACTGGCCAAACAGCGATATATATCAAGACGAAACCTGTGATAAAATTCGATTCCGTAATGTAAAATAAATGTATTATACACATATAATATTTTTAACCTATGATTTTCATAAATTTAAAATTAAAGTACAAAACAACTATAATATACTTATTACAGGATAACCTGCATAAGAAGACTTAAAAAAAATAAGTCTTTGTATTCTACAATCCAATTTAATTAAAAAATTTCTATTCCTGAACCCAATATTATTTTAAATGAAATATGCTAATAACTAATACATTTTGAATATGATGTGAATGATTATTAAATTTTTCTTTCCTCAGTGATGAGACTGCTTTCATATGCTAGATATATGTAACATATGACTTACTCAACCAAGTTATTTTTTAAAAGATATTTTGAATCTTAAGAATGAAATCATTGGGGTGTCTGCGTGGCTCAGTTGGTTAAGTGTCCGACTCTTGATTTCAGCTCAGGGCATGATTTCACAGTGGTGGATGTGGAACCTGCTTAAGGTTCTCTCTCTCTCTCTCTCTCTCTCTCTCTCTCTCTCTCTCTCTCTCCTTCTGTCCCTCCCCCACTAGTGCTCTCTCTCTCCTTTAAAAAAAAAAAAAGAACGAAATCATTCATTTATGCACATTCTCTAACAGAAAAGCATGTCCCTTTACCTTCTGTAAACTAATTAGGTTTCATATTCAATACATAAATAGGAAGCAAAGCAGAAAATTTTTGCTATATATCTTTAATTTGTAAGCATATAATTCTTAATTTCTCAATTTGGTAGATATTATATAATGTGTATTTTCTTTTAAACATAATTAATACATGTTTGTTATTAAAAACAGCAAGCAGTTCAGAAACATGATGGTCCCTAATTCGCCTTCCACCACTCTACTCTTCAAAGATGGTCACATTATGGAGAATTGTCAATACCTTTCTGATATTTTCAATTCACACACAAACATAATCAGACATACTATGTAAAGGAACAACTCTATGTCACTACATATAGAGTCATGTCATTTTTTTCTAAAACTGGATGGTTTTCCATTTGATGGCAGCTCATCAGATCTCCATTAATGGAAATTTCAGTTGCTTCTAATTGTTTACTTCTATAAATAATGCAGCAATGAATATTCTTTAGTTCACATATCTTTTGCATACTAGAATTGCTGGATAAAATGGCATGTGTATTTTAAATTCTAACATGTTTCCAAAGCACTAACAATAAGGAGAGCTCATTTCTCCCTACATCATCATCAATATTTTGCCACTCTTGCAGATAAAAGCTGTAATTCTAGAGTTGTTTTATTCTGCATTTCTTTATAAGCTTAAGCATCCTTGTATGTTCACTATCCATTATACTTCTTCTGTAAACTGCCTGTTCATTTTCATTGGCCTATTTTTCTGATAATTGTTTTTTTTAATCAATTTGTAAGATCTACATATCAAAGAAATTAGCCCTCTGTCTAGTCACAGTGTTCTAAATACTTTTTCCCAGTTTCTTGTTTGTCTTTTTCCTTTGTTTGCAATTGAACTTTCCCATGTGGGAATTTAAATTTTTTTAAATGTTTATTTATTTTTGAGAGAGAGAAATATTGCATGCACAGGAGAGGGGCAGAGAGAGATGGGGACAGAGGATATGATGCTAAACCGACTGAGCCACTGAGGTGCCCATAAATTTTTATTTAAACAAACTTACTGAAATATTCCTTATTTACCGTATAGGTTTCAGGTCTTACTTAAGATATAAAAGTAAATTTTGTATAATGCATTTTTAAGAAAACAGTATTTGTGAAATCCAATTATAAGTTAGCTATTCAATAAAACAAGTATAGCTGTCTTAAGGATTTCTAAAGAGATATTTGCCGACAACAAAACTGTCCAAAAACTTGAGAAAAATTTGTATAACTAAGCAACTGTTCTGTTTCTATCAATGTTTCTATATTAATTTTATCAGATGTCTAAAAAAATGACTTCTGTATTAACCAACATTATCATGTCTCAAAATATATTAAGGATTAATGACAAAATGCACAGCAAGAGTGACAGCTAGTAATGGTGGCAACCAATTGTGTTAGAGTAATAATCAAGTACTGTTGTACAGAAAGTACTTAGATGGAATCTGACAAGTAACGGGGCTGACTCATTTTATAAAATCTATCAATTTGGTATTCAAAATACTATCAAAGTAATGGTGGTGTGAAGAGGTCAATGATTCCACTACACACAAAAAATATGTATACAAATGGATACAATTACAGTTGTCCCTTGAACAACATGGGTTTGACCTCTATGGATTCACTTTTACGTGGGATTTAAAAAAAATTTTTTTTAAGTTTTTGAGAGAGACAAAGCAAGTAGGGGAGGGGTAGAGTGAGAGGGAGACAGAGAATCTCAAGCGGACTCCACACTGCCAGCACAGAGCCCAATGGAGGGCTCAAACCCACAAAACCACGAGATCATGACCTGAGCTGAAACCAAGAGTCGGACGCTAAACCGACTAAGCCACCCAGGCACCTCTGTGGGTTTTTTTGATACAGTACAGTACTATCAATGTATTTTGTCTTCTTTATGATTTTCTTAATAACATTTTCTTTTCTCTAGCTTACTTTATTATAAGAATATAGTACATAATACATATAACATACAAGATATGTGTTGACTGACTGTGCTATCAGTAAGGCTTCCAGTCAACAGTAGACTAATTAGTAGTTAAGCTTCTGCGAAGTCAAAAGTTATACATGGATTTTTTTGCTGCACAGGGGGTTGGTGCCCCTACCTCCCACAGTGCTCAAGAGTTAACTGTATTTTTAAAAAATCAACCTTTTCAGGGCAGTGGAAATTCTCTACTGAGAATCAATTACTGAAAAACTGCTAGAGCTTCAGGTAAGAATGGTTCGAATCTGTGGTCTTCTTGCCTGAGGCTACCTCCATCACCTCTGCCCCCCCAGTTCTGTCAAGGAGAACTGCAGTTTTCCAGCCTGAGACTGGTAAACCTGTACTTTTGTGCTTAAAGGGGAAAATCAATTCGACTGGAGGCAAAAACCTACAGTTCTGATGGCTGAAAGGGTTGGACTTGGAGGAGATGAACAAGGAAAACCTGCAGTTTTATAAAACCAAGCTTAGAGTCTGAGTAGAAACAAACAGTAGACAAACTAGAAATTTAACAGAGAGATCTTGGAAGTGAAAAAAGCCATAAAATAATTCATACAAGGTCTCCAGAGATCTCTGGCAGATTAACGTAGTAGGCATATGTGGAGAACATCAGACAGTTTGGTAAAAAGAAAAGACAAGAACTATTGAGAAATGGCTGCAACTTTGACTAACCCACAGATTCATCAGGAGACAGCAGAACTCTTATAGGCCCAAAGTGTATTAACATAACTTCTACCAAATTAGTGGCTCACCTACAGAGACCCTAAAATGACCCTTAAGAATCAAAGCTAAGGGGCACCTGGGTGGTTCAGTCAGTTGAGCATCTGACATGATCTCTTGGTTCGTGAGTTTGAGCCTCACATTGGGCTCACTGCTGTCAGCCTGTCAGCATACACCCTGCTTCACATCCTCTGTCCCCCTCTCTCTGCCCCTCCCTCACTTGTGCTCTCCCAAAAAATAAATATGAAAAAAAAAAGAATCAAAGCTAAAAAATAAAAATAAGAAAAAAAAAATAAGCTAAGCACAGAGATCAATGATTGTACCTCACAGGGAGACAAGATTCAGCAGACCAGAAAAATAATTTTTAAAAAACCTTAGAAAAGTAAAAGAGTATTGAGACTTGCTATAATATATACTAGACTGTCCAGATTTCAAACAAAGAAATACTAGATGTGCAAGAAAAAGTCAAGCTGTCCCTCACCAAACAGCAACTAAGGGGGAAAATAGATTTCACTAAAATAATCCAGCCAGTTGCTAAAAAAAATAAAATAAAACAAACAAACAAATAACAGCAATAAGCCCCTGAAAATGGAGGGGACTGGCACACAGAGTTGCTATAATATATTATCTAAAATGTCTAGTTTCCAGTAAAAAATTAAGAGACATTAAAAGAAATAAGAAAACATGTCTCATACCCAAAGAGAAAAAGAAAAAAAAAAAAAAAAAAAACCCAGGTAATGGAAACTGCCTTTGAAAGTAACCAGAAGTCATATTTAACAGAAAAAGATTACAAAGTGGCCATTATAAATATATTCCAAAACTAAAGGAAGTATGATTAAAGAAGTAAAAGAGGGCATGATGACAATGTTGTATCAAACAGAGAATATCAATAAATAGATAGAAATTATGAAAAAGAACAAAATGGAAATTATGGAATTGAAATGTACAATAACTGCATTTTCAATTCATTAGAGGAGCCTGCAATAGGTTGAGATGTGTACCCCTAGAATTCATATGTTGAAGTCTATCCACCAGTATCTCAAAATGTGACCTTATTTGTAGACAGGGTCTTTACAAAGGTAATCAAGTAACAATGAGACATTAAGGTGGGCCTAAATCCAATATAATTAGTGTTTTTATAACAACGTGGGGGGTAGTGTGGAGACAGGTACACATGCAGGGAGAATACTCTCTGAACATGAAGGTGGCCATCTACAAGCCAGTAACAGAGGCCTGGAACAGATCCCTCCTTCAGAGTCCTCAGAATAAATGAATCATACCAATACCTTGACTTTGGATTCATAGGCTACAAAACTGTAAGACAATAAATTTCTGTTAAGTCATCCAGTGTGGTACCTTATTATGACAGCCCTAAGCAAAATAATGCAGGACATAACAGAAAGAACTACAAAACTTGAAGATGTATCAATAGAGATTATGCAAGCCAAGGAACAAAGAGGAAAAAAAAAAGAATGAAGAAAAATGAACAGAAATCCACAGAGATATGTAATACTTTTAAGTACAACAACATATTCATAATGGGTATACCAGGACACAAGAAAAAGAAGAAAAAAAGTTTTGAAAAAATAATGGCTAACAACTTACCAAAATTTACCAAGTACTGAAAAACAACAACTTGCACGTCTAAGAACCTCAACAAATTCTGAGAAGGATGTATACAAAGAGACTCAAACAGAAATATCATGATAAATTTGCTGAAAGTCAAAGGCAAGGAGAAAAATTTGAAAACAACAAGAGGAAAATGATGAGGCATTTACAAGGGAACCCCAATAAGGCTAACAGCAGACTTCTCAGTAGAAACAATAGAGGGAGGATTCAATATTCAAAACACTCAAAGAAAAAACTATCAAAAATACTATAACCACCCAAATTATTCTTTAAAAGTAAAAGCAAAATAAGAACTTTACCTGAAAAACAAAAACTGATTAAATATGTTCCTAGCAGACCTGCCTTAGAAGAAATACTAAAGAAAGCTCTTAAAAGCAAGTGATCCCAGATGGGTAATACAAGTCCACATGAACAAAGAGCACCAGCAAAATTATATAATTATTAAAGACACTATAAATACAGATTTTCCTCTGTTAACTGATTTTAAAAAGCAATTATATAAAATAATAATGTACTGTTTGGCCTATGATAACAGAGAAATGTAATACATGTGTAATGTATTCACCAACAGCAGCACAAAATAAGTGATCAGGACTACAGCTATAATAGACTAAGGAAATGATGACAGTAAAATAATAACAATACACTGTTGGGTTTATAACATTAATAGATGAAATATGTATAACAATAATACAATTAAAGGGATAGAAAAGAGACTACATATATATATATACACACACACACATATATAGCATTCCATATATTAAAATTAAGCTAGTAAAAATCTGAAGCTGATTCTGATAAGATGCATATGATTAGCTCTGGGGCAACCAGTAAAAAAAAAAAAACCAACCTGAAAACATATAATAAATAATTCATTAATAATATTAAAATGCTACATTACAAAATATACACTCATGGTGCCTCGTGGCTCAGTCAAATGAGCACCCGACTCTTGATTTCAGCTCAGGTCATGATCTCATGGTGCATGAGATCGAGCCCCATGCTGGGCTGAGTGCTGACAGCACAGAGCCTACTTGGGATATCCTCTCTCCCTCTCTCTCTCTGCCCCTCTTCCATTCTCTTTCTCACTCTAAAATAAATAAGTAGGGGCACCTGGGCGACTCAGTCGGTTAAGTGTCTGACTTTGGCTCAAGTCATGATCTCATGATTTATGAGTTCGAGCCCCGCATCAGGCTCTATGCAGATAGCTCAGAGCCTGGAGCTGGCTTCCTATTCTGTGTCTCTGTCTCTCTCAGCCCCTCCCCTGCTTGTGCTCTTTCTCCCTCTCTCCCAAAAACAAATAAAAATTTAAAAAAACAAAAACAAAACTTTAAAATAAATAAAATATACACTCAATGTAAAAGGAAGCACTAATGAAGGAACAGAGGAACAAGAAAGATATAAGACACATAGAAAACAAAAAAGGAGACATACAGAAAGCAAAAAGAAAAATGACGTATGTGAATACAACTATGTTAATAATATTAAATGTGTATGGTTTAAATAATCGAATCAAAAGTAGAAGTTGTCAGACTAGATTTAAAAAAAAAGCATAATCTAACTATATGTTGTCTTAAGATTCAAAGATACAAATACATTGAAAGTAAAAGTCTGGAAAAAGATGTATCATGCAAACAGCAACCACAGGAAAGCTAGAGTAGCCATATTAACATCAGAGTTTAAAACAAAAAAAAAACTGTTACTAGTGATAAGACAGACATTTTATAATGATAAAAGGTGAACCTTTTCAAGAAGATATAACATTTATAAACATATTTGTAACAATAAGTACTAAAATTATGAAGAAAAAATGAACAGAAACGAAATAGACACTGAACGATAACAATTAGAAACTTTAACACCCCACTTTCAAAAATGGATAGAACAACCAGACAAAAGATATAAAGAAAGAGAAAAAGGAAAGAGAAAAATTAAACAAGACCATTAACCAACTAGACATCTACAGAACACTGCACCTGACAAGGATAAATTATATATTCTGATACATTCTGAGATTTAATATTCCTCTCCCAGAAATTGATAGAGTAAATGGATAGAAAACCAGTAGGGATAAGGAAGACTCAAATGCTATGAAGGAATGTATGTTCAAACTGATATTTATTTACCCCAAACAGCCAAATATGCATTATTTCAAAAGTACATAGAATATTCTCTATGTTAGACTACATAGTAGGCCATAGGACTAGTCTTAATACGTTTAAAAAAAAAAAGAACAAAATCATAAAAAGTGCATTCTCCAAATTAAGCAATGGTATCTTAGCTATAATTTCAAAATTGAGATCAACTGGACTCCACCAAAATATAAGACTTCCATGCTTCAAAGTACACCATCCAGAAAGTAAAAATATAACTGACAGGATCTGAAAAAAGATTTACAAATCATGTATCTGATGAGGGACTTGTATCCAAAATATATAAAGAACTCTTACAATTCAGCCATAAAAAGGCAGATAACCAATTAAAAACTGGGAAAAGGATTTGAACAGACATCTCCAAAGAAGATAAGCAAATGACCACTAAGATGGTCAGCTTGAAAGATCTCACTTATATGAAATATACAGAATAGGCAAACCCACAAGAACAGAAAGTAAATTTAGTGGTTCCAGGGGCTGGGAGAGTAACTGCTAATGAGCATGGTGTTTCTTCTTGAAGTGATAAGATGTTCTGGAATTAGATAATGATGGTCAATGTCCAACTCTGTGCATATTACAGAAGGGTGAATTTTATTATATATGAATTATACTTCAATAAAGTTATTTACAAATTACAGTAGGGGCACCTGGGTGGCTCAATAGGTTAAGCGTCCGACTTCAGCTCAGGTCATGATCTCGCAGTTCGTGAGTTGGAGCCCCATGTCAGGCTCTGTGCTCAGAGCTCAGAGCCTGGAGCCTACTTCAGATTCTGTCCCTCTCTATTTCTCTCTGCCCCTCCCCCACTCATGCTCTGTCTCTGTCTCTCTCTCTCTCAAAAATAAACATTAAAAAAATGTTTTTTTAAATACAGTATATTCTCCAATCAATTAATTACATTAGAAATTAAATTAGAAGTCACCAGTAGAAGGAAATCTGGGAAATCCCCAAATATGTTCAAGTACAACAACACACTTTAAAATAACCCAGGGGGCACCTGGGTGGCTCGGTTGATTAATTGTCCTACTCTTGGTTTTGGCTCAGGTCATAATCTCATGGGTTCCTGAGATCAAGCCCCACATGGGGCTCTGCACTGACAGAAAGAAGCCTGCTTGGGAGTCTCTCTCTCCTTCTTTCTCTGCCCCTTCCCCGCTTGCATGTGCTACTCTCTTTCTCTCTCAAGATAAATAAATAAACATTTAAATAAATAAGATAGATAAATAAACAAATAAATAAGACCATGAATGAAAAGAATGAAAAGACAAGGCACAGGCTGAGAGAAATATTTGCAAAAAATATATCTGATAATGGACTCTGTATATAAAGTATACAAAGAACACTTAAAACTCAATAATAAGAAAAAAACAACACAATTAAAAAATAAGCAACAAGGGCGCCTGGGTGGCTCAGTCGGTTAAGCGTCTGACTTTGGCTCAGGTGGTGATCCCATGGTTTGTGGGTTTGAGCCCCACGTCGGGCTCTGTGCTGACAGCTCAGAGCCTGGAGCCTGCTTCAGATTCTGTGTCTCCCTCTCTCTCTGCCCCTCCCCCATTCATGCTCTGCCTCTCAATCTCTCTCTCTTAAAAATAAATAAACATTAAAAACATTAAAAAATAAATAAAAAAATAAGCAACAGATCTGAACAGACATCTCACAAAAGAAGATATACAGATGGCAAATAAGCATATAAAGATATGTACAACATCATATGTCACTAGGGAACTGCAATTAAAGCAACAATGAGTACCATTACATACCAATTAGAAAGGCTAAAATCCAAACCCTAACAATATCAAATGCTGGTAAGGATGTGGAACAACATCAACTCTCATTCTTTGTTGGTAGGAATGCTGAATGGTGTGGGTACTTTGGAAGATAGTTTCTTGTAAAAGTAAACATATTCTTACCATATGATCCAGCAATCACACTTCTTGGTATTTATCTAATGAATTGAAAACTTATGTCCACACAAAAACCTGTACATGAATGTTTCTAACAGCTTTATTCATAACTGCCAAAATTTGAAAGCAATTAAGATGTCTTTCAGTAGGTGAATGGACAAACTGTAGAAAATTCATACAATAAAATATTGTTCAATATTAAAAAGATATGCACTGTCAAGCCATGAAAACATGTGAGGCAAACTTACATGAGGGAAACTTACGTGTATGACTAAGTGAAAGAATCCAATATGAAAAGGCTACATACTATATATGACTCCAATTGTATGACATTACAGAAAAGTTAAAACCATTGAGACAATAAAAAAAAAAAAAAATCAGTGGTTGCCAGGGGTTTGAGGTGAGGCAGGAACAAATAGGTGTAATGTAGGGGATTTTTAGGGTAGTAAAACTATTTTCTATGAAACTATGAATGGTGGCTACATGTCCTTATACATTTGTCAAAACCTTTGGAATGTACAACACCAAGAGTGAACCCTAATTATCTGGGTGATAATTATGGGTCAATGTTTGTTCATCTAAGTGAGGAATGCTGATCTTCAGGAAGCTGGGGAGGGAGTGAATTTGGTAGTATGTAGGAACTCTGTACTTTCTGCTCAGTTTTGTTAAACCTAAAACTTCTCTTAAAAAGGAAGTATAATAATAATGATATTGATAATCAAAGAAATCACAAAATAATTAGAAAATATCTTGAACATACTTACATTAAAAATAAAGAAAATCTAAAATCAATAAGCTAAATTCTAACTTAAGAAGCTAGAAAAAGAAGAGCAAATCAAACCCAAAATAAATAGAAAGAGATAATAAAAATCCAAGCAGAAGCAATAAAAAAGAAAAACAGCAGAGAAGAATGAAATTAATGTTTCTTGGAAGAGATCAATAAAACTGACAAGCCTTTAGGTAGATTAGGAATCAGCAAACTCATTCTGTAAATGGCTTGATAATAACCATTTTAGGCTTTGAGAACTACTCAACTCTACTGTTATATAGTGATAGCAGCAACAGACAATAAATTAACGAATGGTTGGCTATATCTCAATTTATAAAAACTGTTGGTGGGCTGGATTTGACCTGAAGACTGTAGCTGGGCAATTTCTGGGCTATAATGACCAATAAAAAAAGAGAAGACACAAATAAGAAAATAAAAAGAGATCCTACAGAAAGGAAAAATATTAAAGGAATATGAGCAACTTTATGCCAAATTAGACAACATAGATGGAATGGAAAAATTCCTAGTCCATCACAAATTATCAAACAGATTCAAGAATAAGCAGAAAATCCAAAGAACCCTATATTAAGAAAATTGACTTAGAAATTAAAAGCCATCCTGCCAAGAAGGAATCTAGATCCAAATGGCTTCACTGATGAATTCTATCAAACATGTAAGGAAGGAACAAATAGTGTCTGTCCTAAACAATACTGTGTCAGAAAATAGAGGAGGTGGAAATATTTCAAAACTTATTTTATGAGACCAGTGTTCTCCTGATGTCAAAGCAAGACAAGACATAGAAAAAGATGTAATAGAACACTATCCCTCATGAAAATGCACACAAAAATACTTAACATATTAGCACAATGAATTCAGTAACCCCTAAGATGTATTATATAACACAACCAAGTGGAGTTTATTCCAGGAATGCAAGGTTAGTTTGACATCTGAACATAAATTAATATAATACATCATATAAATAGAATAAAGAACAAATACCATATGAGCAACTTAATAGATGCAAAAAAGCATTTGGCAAAAATCCCAAATCAATTCTTGACTTAAAAAAAAAAACCCTCAAAAACTAGAAATATAAAGGAATTTACTTATTCTTATAAAGGAAATCAATGAAAAACTTATAGCTAACATCATACTTAATGTTAAAAGACTGAATTCTTTCCCAAATAGAAAGTCCAGAAAAGGCAAGGATATTCAGTCTTACTTACATTCAACATCACCCTGGATAATAAAGCAAGAAAATGTAAGTGTAATAAAGCAAGAAAAATGAAGGCCCAAAGACTGTAAAAGAAGTAAAACTATCTCTATTTACAGATGATATAATCTTATATGTAAAAAATCCTTGGGAATCTAAAAAGCAAGCAAGCAAACAAACAAAACACCCTATTAGAACTAATGAGTTTAGTGAGATCACAAGATACAAAACCTGTATACAAAAAAATCTGTTTTATTTCTACATACTAGCAATGAACCATCTGCAAATGAAAGTAAGAAAGCAACTCATGTGCAGTATTATCAAAACAGATAAAATACTTAGGAATGAATTGTAAACAAGAAGTATAAGACCTATACATTGAAGACTAGAAAACATTTCTGAGTAATTAGGAAGATCTAATAAAATGGAGAGATATACCATGTTCACAGTTTGAATGATTTAATATTATTAACACGGCAATTCTCTCCAAATTGGTTTGATGCAACTTCTCTTAAAAATTTGGGGTGCCTGGCTGGCTTAGTCAGTAGAGCACATGACTTTTAATCTCAGAGTTGTGAGTTTGAGCCCCACGTTGAGTGTGGAGCCTACTTAAAAAAAAAATTCAAGCAAGTATTTTTATAAAAAATGATAATTCATTCTAAGCTTTATCTACAAATGCAAAGGACACAGTATAACCAAAAATATTTAAAAAAACATAAAAGATGAAAGACATTACCTGATTTTATTTCATCTTACTTTATTTTATTTTGTTTCAAGTTTTAATTTAAATTCCAGTTAGTTAACATATAGTGTAATATTAGTTTCAGGAGTAGAAGTTAGTGATTCATCACTTACATATAATAAACACCCAGCGCTCATTACAAGTGTCCTCCTTAACACCCATCTCCCATTTAACCCATCCCCCTGCCAACCTCCTCTCTGGCAACCCTCAGTATGTTCTCTATAGTTAAAAGTCTGTTTTATGGTTTCCTTTCTCTTTTCTTTCTCTAAAAGATTTCAGAACAAAGCGTCTTCCCCACCTCAAACGAAGCCAGGCTGAGTGTTCTCTCCAGCTCCAACTCCTCTACCCTCAGCTGCTTCAACTACACACCTATCTAACAAGCATACAATCTGGAAATATTTATATTTAATATTAATAAAGGATTTCAAAACTAGAAGAGGCCTTAAAGATCATTTCTGTTGGTCATCTTATAGACTAGTCATTTTAAAACTAAAAAGTAAATGATAAAGCCATAGCTATCAACCTGATCTTATCAAAAAGAAACACAGATCTCACTGTAAATCAACTTGAAAATAGAAAAATTTTTCAGCTCAACCTCTGCAAATAAACATTAAATTGATTCCCAGGAGACTTTCTCAATTTATGGATTGTCGCTATCTGTCAATCTACCAAAGATCTGTTCTTAAGGTAAGGAAGAAGTAAGGGTGAATACTTTGCAGCTTTAAAGCTAATTTCATATACTGTAAAAACAGCTTGTCAACAGGCTTCTTAGGACTTCGAGACCACATTTCCACAGTAAATATTATATGTGATACAATTTCAACTATATTTGATTACTACATAGATGATTTATATATAGGCTTATGCTGAAAATTAGATCTCAAGTCTAGCCCAGAACCTTATACAACATGCCCGTGTATGTGATCTTGCTCAACCTGTCCAAAATGGGATACTTTCTTGTTCATTTTCTCCTCAGTTGTTCTCAACATTTTGACTGGGGATAATGGGAAGAGAAAAAAACTTGCATACTGTGTGAAAGGGGAAGTAAGAGGCATAATAAGTTAAATATTTAGTCAGACAGAAAATATTTATTTCCTTATAAATAAGAAGGGGTATCTCCACCCCTTCCATTATTTGAAAATTCTCTTAGATTAATAAACTCTGCTTTCAAAAAGCAAATAGTGTCTTCAAGCCCCACCAGTAGAAGTATGAGGTAAACCTTTCATAATTTGAAGGATTTTGCTAATTATTCATCACTTAGTAAACATTTTTTAAAAATGTAAAACTCATACTAAGCAAAAGAACTAGAAGTTTAGCTTTTATAAGGCATCCCAGTACCATATTTCTTAAAAGCTGCATAGAAAGATAAACAACAAAAATTTCACTGACATACCTTACTGTATCACACACCTATTCATCAAAACCTTAACTTTCTAACCTGGAATGTCGGAGGCTGTCCTTTTTGTTTTTTGCAGAGCACAATGTGCATTCACAGCCAACTGCATGGGGCTTGGGTAGAGATACATCCTGTTTTAACAGCATTGTAAGAATTTCATAGTTGTTACGATGAGCAGCTAAAATGACAGGTGCAACATCCATAGTTGTTGAATACTCAGGATTTTGAATTCGCTCCATTAGTTTCTGAAAAATATATAAATGTCCAAAATTATTATTTATGACTGCAAAACAACACATTTATCTGAAAATGAAATGAAAAAATCAGAATGCACAAAGAACATAAGAATTATATTAAGAAATATGATAACATTTTACCAAGACTAAATTTTTTTTGAAACCTGAAAACTCAATTTTAATTAATAAATACAATAAATCATGACAGTCAAAAATCTTCAATAGGATACATTCATACATCTAGAGTTCTATTTTTGTAACAAAGAAGTGAAGATACCTAGAGAAATACTTTAGAAAAAAGTGTTTAATTTTCACAAGATTATGGAAACATGCATGACAATGATAACAAGAATCTTAGAAAAAGAATATAAAGGAAAAACAGAAATGTTAAAAATAGGCAGAGTATAAATGCATGAGAAAAATTTTAAAAATTCCACCTCTATGGCAAATCTTGCCACATTGATAGCAGTGAAGCTGCCTGAAAGGGATAAGTAAATAGGAAGCACTCTTCATTTTGTAGAATTCTCTACATATTCCCAATCAATACCTATACTACTTCCTGTTACAAAGGCACGAAAACACTAACAATCCTAACTACTATTAATGAGTCACTCCTGAAACTGTTAGGCACTTTACATTTATCACCTCATTTCATCCCCATATTAGCCTGCAAAATTGCGCATTATAATCCCCATGAAGAAACTGAGGCTCAGAGAAGTTAATGTGCCCAAGCTATGCAACAGAGTGGCAAAATGCAGATCAGAACTCAGGTCTGTATTACACTGGAGCCTTCTTTTATGAATAGTTTCTTTCTGCTTTCACTACATGGGCTCATGGGCCTGGTGATGGCATGACATGAAAAAAGAAACTATGTAAATAAAGAATCAGGGTTAAATAAAATGGTTGATTATTTTATGCCTATTGCATACTCTTCCCAATACTTCTCACTTTTTCACACACATTTCCAGGAGATATGTTTGATTCCAGTGCATAAGCTTATCAAGTTCACAGAATTTTTTTGGTAATTTTTATTAATATCATAAAAGTAATACATACACATTATAAAATATCCGAACAATATAGAAAAGCAGAAAGAATAAAAATTCCCGTATTCCTCCAAAGCAACAAACATTTTATAGTATCTCCTTCTAGACCTCTATTATACCTCCTTTTAGGGACATCTTTGATATAAGTGATTTGGCATCAATGATTAAAAACAATGGTCCTTGGGGCACCTGGAGTGCTCAGTCTGTTGAGCATCTGACTTCGGCTCAGGTCATGATCTCACGGTTCGGTTGGTGAGTTCGAGCCCTGCATTGGGCTCTGTGCGGACAGCTTGGAGCCTGGACCGTGTTTCTGCATTCTGTGTCTCCCTCTCTCTGCCCCTCCCCTATTCACTGTCTCTCTCTCTCTCTCAAAAATAAAAAATAAAACATTAAACAAAACAAAACAAAACAATGGTCCTTAATATTTTGAACTCCAAGGACCCTTCTAATAATCTCATAAAGCTACAGCTCAGGGGCTCCATGATGATTCAGCCAGTTGTCTGACTATTGGTCATAATCTCACGGTTCATGGGGTTGAGACCTGCATCAGGCTCCATGCTGACAGCATGGATCCTGCTTGGGATTCTCTCTCTCCCTTTCTCTCTGTCCCTCCCCCACTTGAACTCTCTCTCTCTCTCACCCTCTGTTAAAAAAAGGGGGGGGGGGGCAAAAAAAAGCTACAGCCCAGAATTTCTGGGAAATAAAATTCGTGTATTTAGAATTTAGTATGCAATTTAAGAAAATTCATAGATCTATGCTCAAGATATTTTATTTTCTTTATTTAAACAACCTACCACAAACATCTTTATGAATACAGCTTTTTTGAAATTTAGGATAAAGTCATTAACCACAGAACCCCTGAAGTCGAATAATAGGTCTAAAGGCCATGAACAGTTTTGAAGCTTTTGATATATATTACCAAAATTCTTTTCATATTTTACACTGCCAATAATATAGGAATGTACCCATTTCACACTTTAGCTAGGCAGCACTAGGCATGGTCATTCCCAATTTATAACACACACACAAAAAAAAAAACTACCATGAAATATTAATTTACTTTACTAGTTAAATTTTACTATTTTTTGACATACTTAAGCTGTTTTCCTCTTCTTTTATGAATAGTTTCTTTATGTACTTCCCATTTATTTATTGGGGACTTTAAATTAATGAATTTATTTAAAAATAAGAAAGAAGTCTAAAAATTTAGCCCTTTCTCTCCTTATTACTGGTTATAGAGAAGAAAATTATATTTATTCTCTTAAAAGAAAAATGTCCTCAGTTTTCCTATAAAACATACTTAACATGAAAAACATTATTAGAAGATTAAAATTCATAATTTAATTGCTCATTATATAATCTACATACTACCAAAAAAAACACCCCACCTGTATTAGAAAGTCAAAATTTATCAATAGACAATTTTGATAAGCCAAGAATACAGAATGAATTCACTGAAATGATAAAAAAAAAAAAGTGTATAAAAATATTTGACACTGCCTGTCAAAAAGTATCAGGGCTGTTAAAATGTGATCCTGCCCTCATTGGAAGTACTCAAGCAAAGGCTGGATAAGCCTTTTGGTTACAGATGAAGTACAAAGTGTTTTTCACTGAGTACAACTCAAGATTCGACTGACAGTGGTAATGGTGATAAAAGAATGCCAGTCAGCTGCTCCAGTACCCTGGCAGGTTACACCCCTACTCCCTGCCAAAAAAGTAAAGGGGTTAAAAGGCTAGAAAGTGGAATAAGTATACCAAAATATAATCATGACTGCAAGACAGGTGACAGAAAATTGAATAGGAGTCCAGATATTTCTGACCCTTTGGACAGGGGCTGTATTCTTGGCCTTTTTTTCTGCTCCTGTTGGTCTCTCGCCACAACTTAAACTAGTTGGTACACTCCTCTGGAGAAAGTCATGCTTACACAAACTTTGTAATATCTAAATGAAAGTAAAATATTTCAGTTAATATGTGATAAAGTATGCAATTTAGCAGAGTTTCTAATTGTTCTCAGATAATGGCAGATAATCTGTAACCAAGTTATAATTCTTTTGTAAAACAATATTTTTCTGAGTATAGCCAGTTTACACAACCAGCAATTATTTAAACTGCTTGTCTTACTACCTCCTCACCAATAATGAAGGTTGTAATTGCTAAATTTTGATATATAACAAATATATCATTTTTAAAGTAGAATTTGATTAGTGGCTATCTTCCTAATTATAAAAGCAATAAAGAAAAAATGAGTAACACAAAAATACCCTTAATTTAGCAATGAGATGACTGCTGTGAGGTAACATTTTGCTACATTTCATAGTTCCTTGTCTGTGCATGTTTTTAACTTTGGACTATATATTGTATGTCCAGTTTACTATTCTCATTTTTTGACTTCTTATGTGATATTTGTTCAGGTTTGTATATATTCTTTGAAAAATACCATTTTAATATATATGTAATTATTACTATTTCCCATCTTTTATTTGGGGGTGTTTAAATTGTGTCATATGGTTTTTTCATTGCTACAAATAAGATCACAATTAACATTTTTGTCCACATTTCTGACCAGCTTCTAGAGGAGGAAGCACTAAAAAATATGAGCATCTTTCTTGTTTATGACACATTCTGCCAAACTGCTTCCCAAAATACCCTCCCTACCAATTGTGTGTGAGACTGTACTACTCCCTTGCAATCAATGATCATTATTTTTAAAAATGTTTGCTAATTTGACAAGCAAAAATTAGTATTTCATGTGTTATTAGTAGTAACTTTTAATCTTTTTCTGAGATGTTTTTCATGTCCTTTTCTCATCTTGATATTTTTCATCAATTTGTCAATTATTAAGATTAATTTGTGATATATAGGAAATATATTTTCCAATTATCCATCTGCTTTCTAAATTTTTTCAGTGTCTGAATTTCAGAAATCTAACTTCTATACAGCCAATGGTTGTGCCATTGCTTTTTATGATTTTTGTCCTTTGCTTTTAAGTTTATAAAGTCTTTCCACTCCTAATCACTTAAATATTCACCTACATTTTCTTCCAGTTTTATGGTTTCACTGTATATATTTAATTCGTAAATCCATTTGGAAACTAACCTGAATTTTCAACTTAATCTATAGAATGTTCAAAACTAAAAATACTGATCCACACTGACAAAGTTATGGAAATATCACTAATTTTAAAAAGGTTTCCTGAAAGCAATATTAATTATTCTTCAAAGTGTCTACTTACTTTAAGGCAATACCTTACAGTAAAAAAAACTATTTCTTTAGAACAAAATAAATTTGGGGGAAGAAAAAAATGGCAATGGGGCAGATCTATTTTGGTTTAAAAATCCAAATTAATAAATATTTAAGAGTACTAACTACTATAGTTGGTCTTGATGATCGTTTTGGTCGATGATTAAGTAGTATATCAACAGCTCCCACTACTTCAGAGTCGATTGCCACCAAAAGTGCATCTGCGGACTTCAAAAAAAAAAAAAAGGTTAAAAATGAAAATGGAGGATAAAAAGGTAAACTATTTATTTTTACTAATTCCTAAATAAAACTCTTTAAATTTAAACTGTATTATATACAGTAATATTAAATATTTAAAAATTTAGACTATCCAAATAAATAGTACATTTGCTGGCCTTAGCAGTACTTTTGTGTACCACAACACACACAAATTTCTGTCCTGGTTTCATTGCATAAACCGGTGAAATAATAAATGCTTGAAGAGAAGGGTTTATTCATGGATCCATGCCATATTTAAAGTTGAAAATTTTTTTCAAGATCTTTACTTTTGAACTTTGAACCAAAAGAATCTTAACATTCCAGATGTATTAAAGAAATTGCCAAGGACTATTACTACTGGTACAGGGTATGTTCAGTCTAATAAAAATTATCATCAATGCAACCATGAGGATAAGGGGAGCCCTCTGTTCTCAACTTTAAAACATACATGGCTGACTGAAATGGTACAAATTTGACATTGATATTAGCAATCTTATCAAGTAAAAGCCACAAAAAACTAGGCCACCAATGTCCTTAGAGACAAGATGGAGAAGTGACTTTATAGTTTTAAAAATCCCAAACTATAGTTCATTTTGAAACTCCAACTTTGACTGGAAGAAAAAGTAAATAGAAGCTGAGAATAGGGACTTTCCAACACTGCAACAAAGTCTACAGTCCTATTATTATACTTGGCAACTGTGACATCAGGTTTCTGTGTTTCTTTTTGTTTTGTTTTGTTTTGTTTTCTTAAAGAAAGCTATAAAGGGAGAAGGGAAACATGGGGATAAATAATGTTTTAATCTTAAAAAATGACCCAATTATTTTCAATTTGTACACTTGAAAAACTGTCATAGTCTTTGACAACCATCTATATCAACATCCTCTCTCTTTTGAAAATGAAACTCTATCAGATCTTTAGTATTCTTTGTAGCTGAAAAGAATAAAACTTCCATTCACTTTCTCTAGATGTCAAAAATAGGACTAAAAATGGAAGACTTTATTTGGATATCTAAAAATAGGACTAAGCACACCAAAGAAAGAATTGGGGGCCACATTCAATCATTAGGAACTGCCTATATATTGCCACAGGAAAAACCCCCCACTCTAATGAGAAATGTAATTATTTTATCCCTTAAAACTTTTAGGGTTCACTGGGCTGTAGCCTATTCTTTGAATTTAGCATCATTCTTCTTCTACTTTGCAAACATTTCTCTTCAGTTTTTACCATACTTGGTCAGGTGAAGCAAACAAAAAGAATTATGTATTCATTACTACTAAACATTTCACTTAATTTTAACCTATAAAGCTAATTATAGTAATGGCACTGCTCTTCAAGTCAAAGCACCAGTCAACTCCAACTATCTGAAACATAGCCATGGATCCAACTGCAAATTTCCAAAATAACTATATTGAGCTGTCACAAACTAACTTCATGGGCATTATTTCCCAGGAGGAATTGCCTCAACCATACTGACTTAAGAGTTGTCTATAAATGAAGGAAAACTGGCTTTCCCAAGTATTCTCCAAGTCTTTACTGAATAAGGAAACAGCTAGGTTAAAACTAACAAAGTAGAAAGAAGTGAAAAAATTGCTAAAAGCTGACCAATGAAAAGATAAAATATCAATATAGCAAAATCGCTATCAATACAGAGCAGTCTGAAGCCATATAATGTAAGGACAAACATGTTAATATTTTCAGATTATATAAAGCAAAACAAAACAATTATATTCTCAACAATTCCCACTTATGATGGTAAAGTTAAATTATATTCAGATACACTATTTTGTGAAGAATAAAGAAAGATTCATGTTAAATCTTTTAATGCTTAAAAGGATAAGCTTCAGGAATAAAAACTATTTGCGTAAAAAAAATCGTGTAAATAAGGAGTTACGATTAACTTATTCTGCACAAATCATATTTATTTGATAAATCAAAGGAAGTTCCGAATGAAAAAGTTTCAAATAATGTTTAAAATATTGTTAGGACAAAAGGTCATTAGTTTTGCTTCCCAGTTTCTCACAAATATTTGACCATCCCTCCCTTATACCAATGTATTCAATATGTATACTTATTATGTATTAACGAGGGTGCTTGCTATATTCCTTCCCATCTCAGAATGTCTTTTCAACAATTCCCATACTCTTTCCCCTAAGCTCAAAGTAAGAAGCTTCTTATTTTCTTTCCAAAGCTGTTTTCCACCTTGGTATTCTATTTAATGTTTTTCTTCTATAGGCACTTGGTCCTTCATTTACAGAAAAAACAGTCCTAGCTCCCATCTCCCAAAACATGAAATACTTCCTCACTCTTGCGAAGCTGACTTGATCCTGTCTTTTCTTTTCACCACTCAAGTTTTCTTTCTCTCACTCTGTCAAATTTCTCAAACCCATGCATATCATGTTCTCTAACTCTACTGATGCCAGTTTCAAAATCCAGTGCCTTTTCTACTCCCTCATTTTCTTTGATTTCTAAACAACACATTAAAACTCTTTCTTTGGTGTTCACAATGCTGCACTATCCCAAACTCCTTTAATGGAACCCTTTCCTTCTATTGCCTTTATTAGCATAGATGTTCCCTGAGAAAGAATCAGCACGAGCCCTTTGCTCTCCTCGGTAATTTCATCCACTTTCATGATGCAGGTGATCATCCCATGTCCATGACTGCTCTATCTCTCCAGCCTGACCTCTCCCTAGAGATTTAATCTTCATGTGTAACTGTGTATTGGAAACTGCCTGATACCCCCCAAATAAATAGGACTAAAACCAGAATTCACATTTCTCTGCCCCACGCTTGACTTAACTTCTTTCATCCTTCTCCCAGCCACCTATGTTTAACATTTCCAAATCATCCTAGACTTTTTAAATTCTCCCCTCCAAATTTAAATACTAAGTTCTATCAACTCTTCCTTCATAACATCTTTCACATCTGCCATTTTTCCTCCTATTCTTGTAGCTACTATTCTAGTTCAGGCTTTAACCTCTTCCTATCTGGATTACTGTAAAAACTGTTCACCCAAGCTATGGCCTTCCCCACTTTCCATTTTTTAATCTATACTGAACACAGCCACTAGAATGGTTTTCCTAAAATATATTACTGGACACATCACATTCTTCCTCAAAAATCATTTAATGACCCCACTATCTATACACCCAAATTCCTTAGCCTGGCATTCAGGCCCTTTTCATTAGTTTTGTTTTAGTTATTTTTCCAGATATTTCCCACTACCATCCAGCCCAAATAATTTCCTCAGAAGGCTAAATTATCCATGGTCTCAAAAATATACATTGCATGTGCTTTTGTTTACATCCTTTTCCACATCTCCTATTCCAGAGCTATCTGTACATTTTTGAGAGTAGTTTCAGTAGTAGGTAAAAGCATGGACCCTGGAGCCAGAACCTGGGTTCAAATTCCAAGTCTGCCATTTGTGTTGTACCTTTGGGCATGTTACTTAACCTTTTTGTATGCTGGTTCTCTCCACTATAATATGGAAATAATAATAGTACCTATCTCATAGGGCTGTGGTGAGGACTAAAGAAGTGAATATATTTAAGATTCCTAGCATACAATAGCACTACATAAATATTGGTAATTATTAATGTTTGAAAGCTGAGCTCAAGTGACACACTTCCATGAAACCTTGATAGCAGATACACAGTGACTTTCTCTTTTCTATGTTTCCAAAACATCTGTTGTAAAGCACAAAAGTTTAACCATAAAACATGGTTTTTCAATAGTAACGTTATTGACATTTGGGGCCCGATAATTCTTTGTTGTGGGGCTGTCTTGTGCACTGCAGGATGTTTAGCAGTATCCCTACCCTCCACCTACCACATGCCAGTGGTGGTCCATCCACCAGTTGTGAAACCAAAAATGTCTCCAGATATTATCAAATGTCCCCTGGAGAGCAAAATTGCCCAGTTGAGAGCCACTAGCATAACGCAAGATAAAATACATAATAGCACTTTTTAACCTCAAAGTAATACACAAGGGTCAAGTATTATAATACACTCAGTACTTATCAAATACACTTCTGCATTATTTAACTGATTAGAAATTCATATGTACAGTTGAAAAATACAGGGGTTAGGTAGGGGTGTCCACCCCCCACATACTCAAAAATCTGCATATAACTTTTGACTCCCCCAAAATTCAATTACTAATAGCATGTTGACCAAAGCCTCACCAATAACAGTCAATTAACATATATTTTGCATGTTATGTGTACTATATACTGTATTCTAACAATAAAGTAAGCTAGAAAAAAGAACGTTATTAAGAAAATCATAAGGTAAAGAAAATACATTTACAGTACTACACTGTAAAAAATCCACATATAAATGGACCCATGCAGTTCAAATTTGTATTGTTCAAGGGTCAACTATACTTTCATTGTCCAATTAGTTTTAATATCCTTTAGTACAGACCTCATGTTTTACTTATTCATTTCCACAATCACACCCAACCAAAAGCTTTGGACATCTGTTGATTGATAGGTAAGACGGAGATGACCTGAGACAGAACACAGTGAACTGGAAAGAGCATGGGATTTGCAGTCAGAAGATCAGGTTCAAATCTTGGCTTTCCTCTCACTCACTTTAGAACTTTGGGCAATTCATTAAAGTCTATGAGCCTCAGTTTTCCGGTCTATAAAATATAACAGCTATATAGGCTGGCTATGATGTTCAAATGTGATCAGGAACCATGTATACTGCAGAATTATTATATACACAGGATCATGTATGTAAAAAGATAAAAATGATTATCATACTATAATACTTCTTTTATCCAGAATCATCAGGGTCCTTCTTTATAACTATTTTCTAGGTCACTGAAGCTTATGCCTTTAAGTGTTTCACTTTGAAATTTAAACTATTTTGATGGAAGCTTTCTGCTTTCAGAAGTACTATACATATTCTTCTTTCTTCCAAAACAATAGGTACTGAATATAATTTAACTTTTCCTCACTTATTCTGGGCCATTGTTATAAACATTGATTACCATCCCAACATACAACTTCTTCAGAGATTATCAGATATGTAATGCTTTTGACCTCTTTATTAAAGAGAGTCAGAGGTACCGTGCCCCATTTTGTTTTTCTGCAGCCCTCATGTCCCTTCTGTTGCCCCTCTAATTCTCTATGGATTAGAAGAGTAAGTATTCTAAGTTTGTTAAAGTTGAAGGAGAGCTCCAATACTCTATTGACTAAAGTTCATAAATGGAAAAATTCACGGCACCTACTGCTCAGAGATGTTTTTTTGTTACTTTCTGGTTCTCAGTGGTGTTCTAGATAACTGGAATTGCTGTGAAGGCAATTTCTTTTTCTACTCCAAATATGCATGTACACAGAAAGTGCCATATATTGTAATGCATATGTATATATACACACAGTAAAAATACACATAAAACTTACTTATATTTTTTAAATTTTCTGAGTGCTTCCTGATGCCACTAAAATAAAAAGCCTCATTAATTTGAAGCTCCAACAGAGCAAACAATCATGCTATATGAAAGAAAAAAAGAAGTGCAAGAATTCATGTGCTCCCATCATAAGCAAACCCAAAAGAAAAGAAAAATAATATTATTAAATTTCCTTCACTGAAGGAAGGAATCTCTTGACTGAATTCTTTCAAGACTTATATGCATGCCTGCTTTTCTACCTGAATTGATATGAAGACAAACAGAAAGGTCTGTATTTTCCAGTTAAAATTTTTTTTTCACTTTAAGTTATAAGCAAACACTAAACTTCAGACAAAAAGGAAAAATTAATAAAATTTAAAAGGACAAAATAAAAGTCAAGTTAAAAATTGCATTGTGAGTCAGGAGCATTTTGTTCTTTTGTTTGTAAATTACACGGGCCACAAAAAAATCTGTTTCCCTGACACTTCCAGAACATTTGTACTATTTTTAGATATATGATATAAATAGTAATAACATAAGTAATAAAAACAAAGCCATCTTTAATAAGTCATGATAATTTACCTGTCAGATGTTATAAAACATTTATAAGGAAGGAAAAAGTCAAAATTGGGAGGAAAAAGATAAATCAAGTCAAAATATACTTTTTATAAAAAGGCTTTTTCATGGTTTGTTTTTAAAACTTTTAGTGACTCCAGACCAAATAAAGGGTGAAAGAAAGAAAGAAAAAAAAAAGAAGGAAGAAAGGGAGGAGGGAGTGGAAGAAAACTAGAAAGAAAGAAGAAAATATGGCATATCTAACAGTACTTAGAAGCTACTGGATAGAATTATCTAGCCTTGTACCTGACAACCGTAGTCCAAAAGAAGCTGTAGTATATCCAAGTTTTCGTTTTCAATAGTTATGGTAACAGCATTTCTCCCAAGCACATCTACGCAATTTATGTTCAAGTCACCTGAACTGTTTTCCTCCAAAATCTTTTTAACCATATAATAGTCACCTAAATAACAATATACAAACATAATTTAATATCCAAGACATATTAGATAAGAATGACTGTAAAAACTTAGCCTGGTGATTTAAAAGAAAATTTAAAAATCTAAACTCATTTTGCATATGGAAATGTGCAAAGAAAATGGGAACATTTCCTTGCTGAAAAACTTATATCCTGATAAAATAGTATGCACACCAACTGCAAACATAAGGAGTAAAATTTTAAGTGTGCAGTTTGAAACAAAAGTTGTTAAGTTTAAAATTCATAATTGACTGACTATAAGTAAAGAAAGAAACTTTTAGAAGATATTTAAATAATACAGAATGTCCAAAAGTACAGACTGGAAGCTAGAAAAATAAAAGAAGCTTAACGGATTTAGTTTTACATCTCATATACACATTTACTAGCACATAACAATGGTTAAAAATAAGATCTAATAACAAGCATAGAATATTAAGAAGTGGTTTTACAGGGGAAAACCTAGTTTGGAAAAGCAATGTGAATGTATACATGCTAGTAGGTATGCATAGTAAGAGGAAAGGATGCCAGAGATTCCTATCCTCTTCTCCCCATTCTCCACACACACACACACACACTCACTCACTCACTCACGTCATCATCTGCTTACGTGACCAGGGAATGTTCACTTCATAAATTAATAAATAATTAATGCTGGTAAGGGCGGAAGTCAGAATATTTCAAAGTGAAGTTTGACGTGTTGGGAGCATGCAGATTACCTTCCGCCTAACTCCAGCCCACATCAAAACAGTTGACCCAACAGGGTATATGAGATTATTTATGGAGGTAATCATTTTCACCGAGGGCCCATTATATTTATCTGTTGACTAGCTAGTGCAGTAATATAATAATAAGGTGGAATAAATAAAAAAAGAAGGGCTAATTAAATAAAGCAAGGTAGGTTTTGTTTATTTAACTTTTGAAACATAGGAGGAATAAACCATTTTAAGTGACTTGCAAATATAGTTGTTCTGCAAAAGTGTATGAAAAATAAACAGGAAAAGAACAATCAGAATGGAAACCACAAGGAAAAAGAAATGAGTAATTTCATGATACAGAAAGAAAAAATCCTAAAAGTGAACTAAATGAGTGGACAAGAAGGAAAACTAACAGATTTTTGTTAAAACTTTTCAAAGATTTGCTACTATTTTTAGTCAATGACTTTAAAGTTCCCACACATTTTGGAAGAAGTTGAATGGTAGTTATTTGATGGCATACTTCATGAGATTCCTCAATAAGAAAACTAGTCACGAAAAGAAATATTTTCCTCATAGCACTGCTAATTAATATTTAGATACTAATGTTCCATGGCAAAAACTTACAAAAAAACTTCAAAAAGTGAAGCTCTTAGTCACCAGATGAATAGTGAATATACAGATAGACCAGTGAAAATTTCACATTGTTACTGGAAAGTAACATCTTAAACCTTATTTAAGGTGAATTTATTTCAATATCTTAGTGGTAAGAAAATGCTACCCATAAAAACTCTATTTTCTTTAGTTTCAAGAGGTGTCTAGGGGAGGATTAATTTTTTATTTATCCTGTTAGGGACTCATTAAGCTTGCTGAATCTAAGGACTTCTGCCCTTCATTAATTCTGCAATATTTTCAGCCATTACCTCTTCAAATATTACTTTGTCTCCATATTACTCTGTTTTCTATTGGAACTTCCATTAAGCATTATTTTGGAGGGGCATCTGGGTGGCTCAGTTGGTTAAGCGTCAACTTCGGCTCAGGTCATGATCTCATGGTTCATGGGACAATGCAGAGACTGCTTCGGATCCTTGGTCTCCCTCTCTCTGACCCTCCCCCCATCATGTGTGTGCTTCCTCTCTCTCTCTCAAATAAACATAAAAAAAAAACAAACCACACACATTATGTTGGATCATCTCATTCCAATTTGTGTCTCTAAACATTTCTTATTTTTCCTCTTTCTTGCTCTCTCTCTTGCATTCTTGATACTGTGTCCAAATCTCACTTATTCCTTATTCAATCACTTTAACTCATTTGTTTTTTTAATGACTTTTTTTTTCTCTAAGTTTTACTGGATTACTTTCCAAATCTTTTGTTTTACTTCCTTATGTTTTCCTTTCCTTAAGATTTTAGTCATTTTAAACATACTTATTTTATGGTTTTTATATGATACTTATCAGGTCTTAAGGATTTAATCCTATTTGTTGTGCCTAGTGATTATCAATAATGGGTGACTGTCTTCTGAATTTTTAAATTGAGCATTGCAAACTCATCTTTATGCAGCTTAACTGTGGGAATCCTGGCAACCTAGTTTGAAAGCTTGTCACATCAAGGATGTTTTAAGTTGGTTTCTTCCACATAACTCAAAGGTTTTGCTCCCCTATCAATCCTTTTCATTATTTATTTCTCAGTTTAGGTTTTCATGGACCAAGTAGGTAATATTAAACTCCAAGCCAACAAGAGATAGGACTCTATCTGCAGATTCTTACTTACAAGTTTCTCTGTAGTCTCCCAGTGCTGGTGGATGGATTCTTTTCTTCATCTACAGCTTTGCTACAGGTATAGTGTTTTAAGGACACTCCTCTGTTTTTCAGTCTTTTTCTCACTTTTGGATCCTGAGTGTTTCCCTTAATTTCCTGAAAGCTCAACTATTCATTTAAATGGTTGTTTGTTGTATTTTAGCTAGCATTCCTAGGTGATTTGAAGCAGAGGGTTTTCAGATTATCTAGTCAGCCTTTTGATAGAGCCAGAAAAGTATAAAGAATTGTATAAATACAATTCTTACAAAATTTTATAAACTGTAGGTACAGCAAATGGACAGAAACAACTGCTACGTTTTAAAACTTTAGATTGCTGTTTAAAGAGTAATTTATTGCAAATGTCAGATACTCTAGCTTTAAGGTTTCAAAGACTACTTCCATTATACAGGGGGGCTATACAAGAAAAAAGAAACTTAAAAATCAAAACCAAATCAGTAAATTTCATCCCTAAAGATAATAAAAAGTACCACCTTGAGATAGCTGATACACATATGCAAATGAAATATTACATACTATAGTCACAGAACCTATGGAAACTATAGTTTAGGTTTCTAAGTATTCCACCTAAGTTTACCTTTGCAAGCCATTTAAAACAATGTGCTATACTGTTAAACCCAGAACAACCCTAAAATTTAGGATGAGCGTATATGTAGAAAAGAGATTAGTAAATTTAAAATATATAGGAAGAAGCTAGTTATAGAGCAAGGATTACAATTTAAATGCCTTTTTATATCAGACAAATATATACTTTTCATTTTATATTAAAGTTGCTTTTAATAATTACATGCATCTTTTATCTTTTAAAATATAATATATAGAAGAAAATGCAACATAATCTGTTTACTTTTTGGCTAGATGGTTCCTTTTTCAGTAAAGGAAAAATAACTTTTCAATCAATTCCACCCATATGCCAATTCAATAGCAAGCCTTCTTAGCCCCCTCTCCAAAATAGTTCCCATACTCATCCCCTTGTATTCATGTATACTGCTACCCTAGTCCAAACCACTATCATCTCTTTCCTGAACTCTGCAATAGATTCTTTACTGATAATAGCTGCTTACACTTCTAATACAAGGGTCAACATACTTTTTCCATAGAGGGCCACAGAGTAAATATTTTAGGTTTTATGGGCAAATACCCAAGTCTGCCTTACTGCAGAAAAGTGATTACAAACTATATGTACACAGGTGAACTCCAATGTGTTCCAACAAAACTTTACTTGTGAACACTTAAGTTCAAATTTTATATAATTTTCATATTATAAAATATTATTCTTCTTTTGATTCATTCCCAATAACTTGAAATGCAAAGTGTGAAAACTATTCTTAGCTTGCAGGCCTCACAAAAACAGGTGGTGAGGATTTGGCCTGTGGGCCATTTTGTCCACCTTGCTCTAGCCCCACTCCTTTAATCCACTGTCCACCCAGCAGCCAGAGTTGATCTTTTTAAAATTCCTATCATTCAATTCAAAAATCTTGAGGATTGGGGCACCTGGGTGGCTCAGTCCGTTGAGCTTTCGACTTAGGCTCAGGTCATGATCTCACGGTCTGTGAGCACAAGCCCTGCTTTGGGCTCTGTGCTGACAGCTCAGAGCCTGGAGCCTGCTTCAGATTCTGTGTCTCCCTCTCTCTCTGCCCCTCCCCCACTCATGCTCTGTCTCTCTGTCAAAAATAAATAAAACATTAAAAAAAATTTTTAGGGGTGCCTGGGTGGCTCAGCTGGCTGAGTATCCGACTTCAGCTCAGGTCACGATCTCACAGTTCGTGAGCTCGAGCCCCCGTCGGGCTCTGCGCTGACAGCTTGGAGCCTGCTTCAGGTTCTGTGTCTCCCTCTCTCTCTGCTCCTCCCCTATTCACATGCTGTCTCTCTCAAAAATAAATAAATAAATAAATAAATAAATAAATAAATAAATATTTAAAAAAAATCTTGGGGATTGTTATAATTTTCCATCACACCTCAAATAAGTGCCAAAATCTTTATTGTGGCTTATTAATCCCTATGGGACCTGAGCTTCACAACCATTCTCCATTAACCTTATGCAACTCTCCTGTTTACTCAGTATGATCTTTCTAGACTAATGTTTTCCAAAATGCAGGCTGCAACCCCACCAGCAGTCATAAAAACAATGTAGTGAGTCCTAGATAGCAATTAAAAAAAATTAAATACTATTAGGGCGCCTGGGTGTCCCAGTGGGTTAAGCATCCAACTTCGGCTCAGGTCACTATCTCCCAATTCGCCAGCTTGAGCCCCACATCGGGCTCTCCACTATCAGCATGGAGCTTGCTTCGGATCCTTTGTCTCCCTCTCTCCCTGCCCCTCCCCTACTTGCCTGCACATGCACACATACTCACTCTCTCTCTAAAAAATAAATAAACATTTAAAAAAATGAAATAGTATTGGGGGCACCTAGCTAGTTCAGTTGGTGGAGCATTTGACTCTTGATCTTGGAGTTGTGAGTTCAAGCCCCACATTGGGTGTAGAGAATAAAAATAAAATCTTTAAAAATAAATAAACAAAATAAATAAATAAATTAAATTAAATAGTATATAAAATACCAGGGTAACTCGTGAATCCTTAGCAACAACCAAAGCAACAGAATATACTTTCTTCTCGAGTGCACATGGAACATTCTCCAAGATAGATCACATACTGGGTCACAAAACAGCCCTCAATAAATATAAAAGAATTGAGATCATACCATGTACACTTTCAGACCACAATGCTATGAAACTTAAATCAACTACAGGAAAAAGTCTGAAACACCTCCAAAAGCATGGAGGTTAAAGAACATCCTGCTAAAGAATGAATGGGTCAACGAGGCAATTAGAGAAGAAATTTAAAAATATATGGAAACAAATGAAAATGAAAATACAACAATCTAAACACTTTGGGATGCAGCGAAGGCAGTCCTGAGAGGAAAATACATTGCAATCCAGCCTATCTCAAGAAACAAGAAAAATCCCAAATACAAAATCTAACAGCACACCTAAAGGAACTAGAAGCAGAACAGCAAGGCACTCCAAACCCAGCAGAAGAGAAAGAATAAAGATCAGAGCAGAAATAAACAACACAGAGTCCAAAAAAACAGTAGAACAGATCAATGAAACCAAGAGTTGGTTTTTTGAAAAGATAAACAAAATTGATAAACCTCTAGCCAGGCTTCTCCAAAAGAAAAGAGAGGACCCAAATAGATAAAATCATGAATGAAAATGGATTTATTACAACCAATCCCTCAGAAATACAAGCAATTATCAGGGAATACTATGAAAAATTATATGCCAACAAACTGGACAACCTGGAAGAAATGGACAAATTCCTAAAGACCCACACACTACCAAAACTCAAACAGGAAGAAAAAGAAAATTTGAACAGACCCATAACTTGTGAAGAAATTCAATAAGTTATCAAAAATCTCTCAATAAGAGTCCTGGACCAGATGGCTTCCCTGGGGAATTCTACCAGACATTTAAAGCAGAGGTAGTACCTATCCCTCTCAAGCTGTCCCAAAAAATAAAAATGGAAGGAAAACTGCCAGATTCATTCTATGAAGCCAGCATAACTTTGATTCCCAAACCAGAGATCCAGCATAAAGAGAGAACCACAGGCCAATATCCTGATGAACATGGATGCAAAAATTCTCAATAAGATACTAGCAAATCGAATTCAACAGCATATAAAAAGAATTATTCACTATGATCAAGTGGGATTCATTCCTGGGCTGCAGGGCTGGTTCACTATTCGCAAATCAATGTGATACATCACATTATTAAAAGAAAAGAACTAGAAGATAGATGCAGAAAAAGCATTTGACAAAATACAGCATCCTTTCTTAATAAAAACCCTCAAGAAAGTTGCGATAGAAGGAATACTTCAACATCATAAAAGCCATTTATGAAAAGCCCACAGCTAATATCATCCTCAATGGGGAAAAACTGAGAGCCTTTCCCCCTGAGATCAGGAACACGACAGGGATGTCCACTCTCACCACTGTTGTTTAACATAGTGTTGGAAGTCCTAGCATCAGCAATCAGAAAACGAAATGAAATAAAAGGCATCAAAATTGGCAAAGATGAAGCCAAACTTTCACTTTTTGCAAACAACATGGTACTCTACATGGAAAACCCGATAGACTCCACCAAAAGTCTGCTAGAATTGATACATGAATTCAGCAAAGTTGCAGGGTACAAAATCAACATACAGAAATTGGTTGCATTTTTATGCACCAATAACAAAGCAACAGAAAGAAAATAAAGAAACTGATCCCATTCACAACTGCACCAAGAACCATAAAATAGCAAGGAATAAACCTAACCAAAGATGTAAAAGATCTGTATGCTGAAAACTATAGAAAGCTTATGAAGAAAATTGAAGAAGACACAAAGAAATGGAAGAACATTCCATGCTCATGGATTGGAACAACAAATATTGCCAAAATGTCAATACTACCCAAAGCAATCTACACATTCAATGCAATCCCAATCAAAATCGCACCAGCATTCTTCTCAAAGCTAAAGCAAGCAATCCTAAAATTTGTATGGAACCACAAAGACCCCAAATAGCCAAAGTAATAATATTGAAGAAGAAAACCAAAATGGGAGGCATCACAATCCCAGACTTTAGCCTCTACTACGAAGCTGTAATCATCAAGACAGTATAGTATTGGCACAAAAACAGACACACAGACCAATGCAATAGAGTAGAGAACCAGAATTGGACCCACAAATGCATTGCCAACTAATCTTTGATAAAGCAGTAAACAGTATCCAATGGAAAGAAGACAGTCTCTTTAACAAATGGTACTGGGAGAACTAGAGAGCCACATGCAGAAGAATGTAATTAGACCACTTTCTTACACTATACACAAAAATAAACTCAAAATGGAGGAAGGACCTGAATGTGAGACAGGAAACCATCAAAACCCTAGAGGAGAAAGCAGGAAAAAAACCTCTTTGACCTCAGCCACAGCAATTTCTTACTTGACACATCTTCAAAGTCAAGGAAATTAAAAGCAAAAATGAACTGTTGGGACCTCATCAAGATAAAAAGCTTCTGCACTGCAAAGGAAACAATCAACAAAACTAAAAGGCAACCCAAGGAATGGGAAAAGGTATTTGCAAATGACATATTGGATAAAGGGTTAGTATCCAAAATATAGAAAGAACTCACCAAACTCCACACCCAAAAAACAAATAATCCAGTAAAGAAATGGGCAGAAGACATGAATAAACACTTTTCCAAAGAAGACATCCAGATGGCCAGACACATGAAAAGATGCTCAACGTCACTCACCAGGGAAATAAAAATCAAAACCACACTGAGATATCACCTTACACCTGTCAGAATGGCTAAGATTAACAACTCAGGCAACAAGAGATGTTGGCGAAGATAAGGAGAAAGAGGATCTCTTTTGCATTGCCGGTGGGAATGCAAGCTGGTGCAGCCACTCTGGAAAACAGTACAGAGGTTCCTCAAAAATTAAAAACAGAACTACCTCATGACCCAGCAATAGTACTGCTGGGAATTTACCCAAGGGATACAGGAGTGCTGATGCACAGGGGCGCACATACCCCAATGTTTATAGCAGCACTTTTAACAATAGCCAAATTATGGTAAGAGCCTAAATGTCCATCAACTGATGAATGGATAAAGAAGATGTGGTTTATATATACAATGGAATGCTATTTGGCAATGAGAAAGAATGAAATCTGGCCGTTTGCAGGAATGTGGATGGAACTGGAAGGTATTATGCTAAGTGAAATAAGTCAGTCAGACAAAGACAGATATCGTATGCTTTCACTCATATGTGGATCTTGAGAAACTTAACAGAAGACCATGGGGGTGAGGGAGGGGAAAAAAAAGGTACCCAGAGGGAGGGAAGCAAACCATAAGAGACTCTTAAGGAATGAGAACAATCTGAGGGTTGATGGCGAGGTGGGGGAGAGGGGAAAGTGGGTGATCGGCATTGAGGAGAGCACTTGTTGGGATAAGCACTGGATGTTGTATGGAAACCAATATGACAATAAATTATATAAAAAAAATAAATATAAATAAATAAATAAAAATGACATAGTACATAAATACCAGAGTAATTCATGAATCCTTAGCAACAAATTCACCTTGGCCAACTTAAACTCTTAAGAAAGACAGTGGAGAAAAATTACAATATCAATTAAGAATAGGTGATTCCATTTTTTTCTTCATTAGCACCTCATTTTATTTTCAGGCATATGACAGTAAATTTCAGTATCACTAAAGTGGGAGCATTAATGTTGCTCAGTTTAGTTTAATTTTACAGTATCCAAATTTTCAGTTAGTTGTGAAGTATGGGAGAATTTATCAGTCAAAAAAAAATTGTAAAGCTAATGAAACCAAGTTTCTGTAACAAACTTTTTGAGTGTGTCAACCACAGCATTCTTTTAAATTTTTTTTTAATCTTTATTTATTTTTGAGAGAGTGAGACACCGTGTGAGCAGGGGAGAAGCAGAGAGAGAGGGAGACACAGAATCTGAAGCAGGCTCCAGGCTCTGAGCTGTCAGCACAGAGCCTGATGTGGGGCTCGAATTCACGAAGTGTGAGATCATGACCTGAGCCGAAGCTGGACACTCAACCGACTGAGCCATCCAGGCGCCCCTCAACAGCAGCATTGAAATTGAACTATTAACTGAAGACACTTAAAAGATTTTATTAAAAGGAAAAAAATGACGAAGTAAAAAAATACAAAGACATGATGAAATTCAGTTACTGGATCTATAAATACAAATAGTGACAACACTGATTAAAATGTTAACTCTATAGCAAACTTCAAATTAGCTTGAACCAGATCTTAAAAAAATAAAATACCCACAAGACTTTTACAGTGGAGATGACTTAAAAATGTAGTTTTCCCCAGAAGCACCTGGGTGGCTCATTCAGTTAAGCATCCAACTTCTGCTCAGGTCATGATCTCATGGTCATGGTTCGTGGGCTCAAGCCACAAGTCGGGCTCTATGCTGACAGTGAAGAGCCTGCTTGGGATTCTCTCTCCCTCTCTCTGCCCCTCTACCGCTCAGGCACGTGCACATGCACTCTCTTTCTCTTTCTCTCTAAAAATAAACTTATTAAAAAAATGTAGTTTTGCCCAAATGTGCAAACCCCACTATTTATCATAGATGCCCCCCATGAGTTGTAATCATATTGTTATAAGTGAAACCTTCAAAATTAAAGATACTCATATATATGGTATGTTTGAATATTTTTAAAAAAGAAATTACTGTAATTTCTTAGCCATTTATGACTGTTAATGAAGACTATTAATGATAATGAATATCATCTGGCAAAAAAGATTCAATCTGCTATAGGAAAAAATTATACAGCATAGAAGGTGATACATTTTTTAATAGTGAGTTGATAAATTAAGAATTATTAACAGTATATTCTTGAATCCATTAGAAAAACAATTAGAAGCAATGTTTACTTTGTAATGAGAGTCTGGTACATGACTTGAGACCCAATTCACAGTGATGCTGCAAGTTGAATAAAACTTTAGTTTATATCCTTTATGAGTTTATATAAAATTTATTTTACATCAAATAGCTAAAAAAAAAAAAAAGCCCCATTAAATATATTAAGGTGTTATTAATACGGCAGCTTGGTATTACTTCTCCCAAAAATGTCACCCATCTTAAAAGCATTCTTAGCCCAAACGTATGCAAAGTTCATGTAAGCATTCAGTCATCAAGGCGCCCTCCCACACAATGCAGCAAAATCCTATCACAAAGGTGACCCAAGACTTTAGATTGAGCCCAAGGACAGCTCTCCCCATCCCTCCTGTGCCCCCATACTGAAATTTCAAGAAGGGCATCCTGACTCATTAATTGCACATAGAATTTCCTGAAAATACCCTTCATGGGAAGCTGACAGGGAATGAATCCAGACTAAGGTCTTTTCATCACTCCATTTTTCTGCACAAGAACTGATCGTCAGCACATTAAAGGGTTAATACATGCTTTAGCTCATGAATGCATACTAAAAGCTACCATCCTCTCCAGTTGCGTTAAAAGAGCCTAAACAAATTAACCCTTTCTCCAGCCAGCAGGCCTGAGTAAACCACAGGCTCCACAAATAAAAGTGGCTCATTATCACATTAACTCTCAAAGAGCGAGGAAAGGGGAAGGTGATAAGAATCTTGCTTAATATTTCGTAAAATAGCCAGCCCTTGTTTCAATTAACTTTCACCTGAGTTGCAGCATTCTGTCTATAAAGAATATGAGTGTGCTTGCTGAGAATTTTACTAGGGACGGGGTGGGGGGCGGGGAGGGTGAGAACAGACTTAACTTGATGTCACTAGTACAGGAACTTTGACTTTTTCTTCTAAATTTTACACAAAGAACCAATGATACATGCTTCTGACCTACTTTCAAGATAAATAACAGCCACTATTAAGTAGCCACTACCTGATCAGCACTTGCCTGTATCTATTGAGCTCATTTACATAAAAGCCAGCTATACAAACTATAAAATCAAACATAAAATCTTTTTCTTTCCTACGTTTTTTCTTTGCTCTTCAATCTGTACAGACCTTTCAAAAAGCCACCCACCCACTAACATACACAATGACCACTTTATCTTTTAGGAATTCTCCCTAAGTGGAATATATTATAATCATTTTGTACATGTAGAGTAGGATTGCTAAATGAAAAGGAAGATAAATATAGATATTCTAGAATGGATCTGTTCTAGTGCTATTAAAGCTTTTTACTTTTATTGGATAAACACAATCCACAGAAACAAGGTTTATAAAACATTCATAGGAGAGCAAGTTTAATCATTAACCAACAAGTCCAAATTTAGATGTCTTCTCTAATACGAATTATTTTCATTCATTCAGCTACAACTAGATTAATGTAACACAGTGGCTAAGAGCGGAGGCTCAATATAGATCTCAATTCTACCATTTCCTAGCTAATGTAACCTTGGGCAAAGTGATTTTAAAACATTGCTAAGCCTCATTTTCCTCATTTGTAAAATAGGTATAACAAGAGATTTGGCTAATGGGGTTGTCAGGATGAAATGAAATCATCTTTGAAAAGTATATGCAATCTACCCTAATGGCTGTTTTAGTAAATGTTTGCCATTTGATTTGGTGAAAGCTCCAACAGTGGAAGCTATAGCTACTTCAGCAAACTTCTCACTTTTAGATTTGGTTCAGGTACACTAAAAGTTTAACACTATTAGTGAATACAAACATGTAAACAAAAAAGTACTGCTATAACTCCAATTTATTTTTCCAATGTAAACATACCATAAATATATGTAATTTAAGCCATTTTTTCCAAATCTAAGCCAAGAATTTAACACACCTGAAACAGAAAATACCTATTTAATTGCACTCATTTAAAAAAATTCTAGGAGTGCCTGGGTGGCTCAGTTGGTTAAGCAGCAGACTCTTGATTTTAGCTCAGGTCATGTCTCACAGTTCCTGGGATCAAGCCTGGAATCGGGCTCTGTGCTGATAGCATGGAGCCTGCTTGGGATAAGCAAAAAAAAAATTTTTTTGTCTCTATTATAGAGGGGGAAAAAAAAGCATGCTTATTTACTTTTCACCCCAGCCCCAAAAATCCAAACCTCTCCCAAGAATCTTAATGATTTTACAAAATGGGAAACTGACAAAGAATTGGAAGCTATTTCAACTGACACTACTAGATAGGCTTCAAAACTATTACATATTAAAACTTTAATTTGAGGTATACCATGCAATAATTCTAAATATACATATAAGTACTTACTCCAACCACATATGGCATTCCTCTGTCCTCAATTTGACAGCAACATTAAATGCCCTTTCTTGACATACTTTGCTTGCTTTAAAATAACCACAGCTCAGTAAGCTGGGGTAGATGCAGCAGCCACTTACTCATTCTAGTATAACACAATTTTGTCCCTTCCCCTCTTGGAGAATCCTTGAGGGAAGAGAACTCAGATAACCCACTTCAGTAATACTAAGTAACTTTACATAATCGACAAGGACTTTTGTGAGGTTATAAACATATATCCTATGTTTCTTTACATTTCCAAGACTATTCAAAGCTGTGTCCATGGTGGACTTTAACAAAGGCTTTCCTAATTTAATACTATTACATAAGAACGTAAAAGTGTCTGACAACACACATAGGTAGACTTTGTTTACATGTCAATGTGTTTTCAAAAAGTTGTGTAAATAAAATCCTATTTCAAAAGTGGTAAGAGGTTAGAGAGGCTGTGATTTATTAAAAACACGCTCATACACACAGACAAAAAAAAATCCTCTGTAGTTAATCCTTTCACAGTGTAAGCTGCTCTTTGGGTTTATGTTTTGGAAGTGTGCATGATCCTAAACAGTGTGCCTAAGTGAGCATGGCCATTGTAAGGCAACTTAATAAATTTAGAAAGAGAAAAATCACAGCTCTTTCTTACATGTAGGAAATAAAAGCTGTCTTAGGGCAATTTCCCATTCCTATTATTATACGTACCAACAGAAAGCATGCTTAAATGAAGAGATTTTATTATGGCCATAAAAACAATTGATTTCTAGGTTTTTATTTTCTTTTTAAAGAAAACTCATTAAACATATTTCACATTTTTGCCCTGTAATTGTTTTGCACTACCATTTTTTCCCCGAAGACGACTCAGGAGCAATAAACTTTCTTCTCCAATGAAAAGCACGAACAAAGTTCCGTAAATTAAAAAAAAAGTTTGGCACTAAGGCATAATTTCTCCACGCCTGTCTTTATCTCCCCCTAGGATATTGACATACCGAATGCCATTCAACAGTCAATGAACACCAAGGCACTGGGTGGCTGAAGCTAAATAATACAAGTATGGCTGAGAGCCCATAAACACGAGGAACCTTAAACAAGGTCATGGAATTTTCGGACTAGAAGATCCAAAACTAAACAAACCCTCTGGGCAGAGAGAAAGAACAGAAGCCCCGAGAGGGAGACCAAGTCATTCAGGGGGTTAGTAGCAGAGGCGGGGGCTAAAACCCGAGGGTCTGGGTTCCCACATCGCTACCTAAATACGGAACCCCACAAAGGGAGGCCACGGCCAGAACCGCCGCCCCAGGTGCGGCGCTCGGAGGGCTGCTCGCCGGCTGCTCCCGCCCGCCAGCTCCACTCTCAGAGGCGGCGCCGGGCGGCCCGGGCGAGACAACGGACGCGGCGGGTACAGACGCTCGGCGCGTGAGGAAAGAGTGCCCCAAAGTGAGGCTGGGGAGAGGGCGAAGGGTGTGCAGGGCAGGGGCGCCCTGAAGTGGAGAAAGGGGCCTAGCTCTCACCCTTGTCGCACGCCAGCAAGAAAAGCTTCTCATTCAGGGTGTTCTCCTCCTTCACCTCCCGCACATCCTTCAGCGCCATCACTTCGTTCGGCGACGAAGAGGAGGATGGGGAGGAAGGTAGTGAGGAGGAGGAAGCGCCCGAGAGGTCCGTGCTCGGGTATAGGGCCGCCATCATCGCGGCCCATGAAGGGGGCAGGCCAGGAGACGGAGGCGGGGCCCCCACCAGCCCCGACCCCGACCCCAGCCCCGCCCCAGGGCTGGAAAAGGGATGAGTCGTTCCCACAGCCGCCTCAGCGCGCGGCCCGTTGGCCCCAAAGGGCGTCGCCTCCCCTCGAAACCAGCACTCGCCCTCCACCGACAGCCCCAGATTGGTGGCGGCGCATGCGCGGCCCCGGGGCCAGCGCCCCCTCCCCAGCCTCCGGCGCCCGGGCCGAGCCGGTCCGCGCCCCTCCGGGGACGACAGAGTGGCGCGCGCCAGGGCGGCAGCCGAGCGCGGGGCCGTGCCAGGAGCCGCAGGGGCCGCGCGGGGGGCGGCCCGGCCCGGGAGGAGGATGAGAGATCTGTGGGAAAGGAGCTCCTAGAACGATTCTGCGCACGTCGGGCTCCCGGGATGTGGGAACCGCCAGCCCAGCTGAGCCTGGAGATGTTCGCGACTCTCCTCACGTCATCTTCCGCTCCGCTACAGCGACGACAACGGGGTCGTTTCGGTGGTGGGCGGGGCCTGTTGTGGGGGCGGGGTCTATTGCGTCCCGCCCCCCGTTCCTCGTCTGTCAGCTGCGGCCTCTGAAGGCTTCTAATTGCTAAGGAAAAGGCGAAGACCCCAGTGCGTCCTCCCCACACCTGGGTTTCTGATTTGAGGTAATTTACCGTCTCCTGCTGCACATAAATACGCATGGGTATGGTTAATTGAGCCTCTGACGACTTAACGTTTAGTCGACCCCGCCTATCGAATTGTCTGAATATTTCGTGTTTGGGTCCTCTGCCTGGCCACGCCACCGGACTTGACCTTGTCTGTGTGTTTGGGCTAGCTATACTCATTTCTAGACTATTTTTTAACAACTTGTCTGTGATATAAAATTGGCATAACATTCCTGATGGTATACCTTTATTCACATGTAATTCACGTGTACCAACACGTAACCATTGGATAAGCATATTTTTAGGATCTACTCTAATTACAGTCCTTCCAGAGGTTTGTCTTCACATTTATAAATTTGATTTTATAAATGTGTGTTGAGCAAAAGCTGACTGAAGCGCTAACTGGAGTACTACCTACCTGAATAATTATTTTTAAAGCAAACTTATTTAAAGCAGATTCGAGGCTGGGGGCGGGGGGGGGGGGCGCCTGGGTAGCTGTCTGTTAATCGTTGAGCGTCTGACTTCCGCTTAGGTCTTGAGATCATGATCTCACTGTTGGTGGGTTTGAGCCCCAAGTCTGGCTTTGGGGTGACAGCGCCCAGCCTGCTTCGGATTCTATGTCTCCCTTTCTCTCTCTCTCTGTCCCTCCCCCACTCGTTCTACTCCCCGCCCCCCATCTCTCTCTCTCTCTCTGTGTCTCTCAAAAATAAACATTAAAAATTCGTCTTAAACTGCTTTGAAAAAGTAGATTTTTTCACCTTTAAAACTAGGGGGTAAAACTACAAATTATGTCTCTTGAATAATTCTTATTGCTTCTCACAACAACTATACAAAAATCAAAATTGTGCCCTTGGTGCTTTAGGTTTTTAAAGCCAATACATAAATTTACTTCAGAATATCTTATATTTGAGGGAAGTACTTCCTATTCTATTCAGGTTGATTTGCTCTATATCTGTTCTTGCCAACACTACCAAATTTTCTAAATATAAATCTTTCTTACCATTCAAAGTCTTATTTAGATCTTCTCTAAGAGGCCCTAGGTAGATGACAAGATTGGCCACCTTTCCAAACATTGTCATGTGTTTACTCCAAAATGGCCGACTATCTATTGAATCATTTTAGCTTATCTCTATCACAAATCTCCCTCATTCTATACCATTTCCAAGTTTGTATATTTGGTGGAATATCAAAATTTTTCAGTGTTAATTTGTGGCCACCGAACACAGAAATACATATGTGGGTTTATATATATGTGCTTACTTACACATTTTGTTTATATATGTAGTTACAGTCTTCATAGTCTAGTAAAATTTTTACTCAGTAGCAGAACACTCTAACCCTGATCCATCCAAAAGTTCCAGAGTGTTGGAGGGTAAAAATTCAGATGGTTCAAAAGTATAAAAAACATTTTAATCTGGTCTTTTCAAGCTTCTGGGTTTGTGATTTCTCATCCATAAGAACTCTCACAGCAGCTGGATTAGTTTCTTAGATTTAGAGGAATTCCACCCTATGTTCATAGATAATCCTAGGAGGCAAAGTATTCGAGGATTTTTCCTTTTTCAAAGTAAGCCAGTATTGCAAATGCATTCTGTTCTTTAGAAAACTTTTTGAATCATCTCAGATGCAGCATATTTTTCTCTCTTGCCTCACTGGTACATATTTTATGCAGCATAAATTGGAGTATTTTAACATCCTCTATATGATGAGTTTATTGTGCATTGGTGATAGTAAGATCAATAACAGAGTTATGGGGAACAATGGCGTGTAAGATTCACAAGCAACACATTACTTACAGCAATTCAACAACCTGCAGGTACAAAAGAAGAGCCAACAACTTCAGTTGGAGAAGAGAAAAATCCAGATTCAGAGCTGGTCTTAAAAGTAGGACAGATCCTATCTACGTCTCCAAACTCTGTGCCTCTCCCTCACTCCTCTTAGGCCATATTTACCTATTTCTTTTCCTTAAATGCCTACGACTTTTCCTGGCTCAGAGCCTTTGTATTTTGTTCCCTCTGCTGAACATGTATCACCTATCTCCTCCTCATTCCTATTTCAGTCTGAATATCACATCCTTACAGAGACCATTCCTGAGCATCCAAACTAAAAGTCTTCACCCCCGTTCCCAAGTCAGTCTCTATCACATTACTATTTTATTTCCCCTACTGCATTTTATCACTACCTAAAATTCCTATTTATTATCTCTCTCCACTCGGATGCAAGATTTATGAAGTCAGGAAACTGTCTATATTTTTCTCAGCTGAATCCCCATATTTCTAGCATTTTACCTGATTCATAACAAATGTATATTAATGAACTGGTTACCTCAAATTATTTCAGTACAAACTAAATTGTAGTAATAATGCAGTTTTCTTTACTAAAAAACTTCATATTAAAGAACCAGAAGGCAGTATGATTTGGTAAAAAAAATGAAAACCAAAAACAAAACAGAGAACCACCTTCATTCCCCCAAAAAATCTAATACAAATTTTATTTTACTAATTAAAAAAAGTTATTTTCTTTTCTTGAAAATAAACTTATGATAGATTAATTTTCAAGGTTGTATATTCTTTAAATGAAACAAACACTGACACATTTGTACATACACAGAATTTTTATTATTTTAGGAGAAAAAGAACACTCTAAAGTGCCAAATTTCATGTAAATCAGATAACTTAGTAAATATAATGGTGAAAAAAATCAAAAGGGAAAACATTAATTAATTTCTTAGAGCAAGAACATATCTTAATCTTCATGTAAGAAAACAATCACTAAAATATAAAAGGAAAGGAAATCTCTTTTGTAGAAGAATATATTTCAAAGTTCCACTTGTTGATTTCATTTAAAAAATTCTATTCTAAACACATGAGTAGTCTCACTCTTACCAACATGTATGGTTTTCAATGGTAGAAGAGGGATTTAGACTACTCATTCACACTGAGACAAAGTGACAGCATTTCTGTTGCAAAGCAGTATTGCTCACTTACACTAACAGTGGAAGATGGAGAAAATAGATTTCTGAATTCAATTTTTAGCAGCAGAATCTGTCTACTGATAAAAATTCACACAAAAATAGGTCTGAAGGTTAGTTGTTCCCAAGTAACACAAGCAGTAACCAAACACTGCCAATTTGTAGGAGGCTGTGGAAAAAACATTTGAAAATACTCTATGTTCAATATTAGCTTTGTGTTACTTTCTACTAAAGATATTCAGTGGGCATATTCTAAATTAGGGCTTCCTATAGATCAAAATTAACATGTGTAATATGAAGCTAACAGTATAGTGTCAACATGTCTTGAGATGTTCTAGCCAATTTTTTGCTATAAATATGTGGATGAAGTCAGTTGGAAAATAACTATATGCACATCCAAAATGAATATTTCTAAAAGAAATCTTCATGTACCAGATATCTACATAATGACAAGTGTTACACACATCGTGGGACTACAATAAACACTTAATGGTTGGCTGACTGACTAGTTTTATATACCATTTAAGAAAACCTGGGTAATTCAGATGCAAAAAATACATATGTACACAGATCTTTCTGTAATAACAATCTACCAACATATATGCTGCATGTCATAGTTAAAGTTCTATTACCAAACTAGCATATGTAGTATCTACAATTAAAATTAAGTTTTAAGTAAAAAGCTCCTGCTACTTATACAAGAGAATGTACTTTGGGGTTTCTTCAAGAGTTAGTTCTCATATATAAAAAAGTTTAATGTTAATGAACAATACTTGTCACTTAAAAAATTGAGACCATATAGAAATTTACAGAAAAGTTAAGGTTCATATAGTTGGAGGAAAAAATAAAATAAACTGGATTATGACTTTGAATACATTTATGATCAAAATTAACACACACACACACGCATCCACACACAAATCAAAACACAGCAGGACCTGCAAAAAATTTTTGTATTGATCTTTTTGAACCATGAAAAACAATGAATTAGTCTTGCTTTTAATAAGACTTTCAGGAAATGAAAATAATTTAATTATGAAATATCGACTTGATAATGAACATATCAGTATCTACTGGTAAATTAACTGTGTTATCCAAAAAGGTTGACAGATTCTAACCAGTAGAAACAAGATATTTAATTCATTAATGAATTATACAACTATTTTAAGCATACAAATAATCTCTGGTTTTATACCCACTACATTTCAGAAATCTGTAAACTGTGAGGCATTCAGTGTGTTTAATGTGGCAGAAAATCATATTAAATGTTTCTCATTATTTTATTCTATTCAGTCCTTTTCCCATTAAGCATGCAAACACAGTCATAACCATCTTTGGTTTCACTTCTACGAGGTCATCAGGTAAGGCATATATCCGGGCACCAATCTTTCGAGCAACTGAAATGGCGTATCTTCAAACGACAAGAAAAATATCTTAGTATTTGTTATCTACTATGTTCTCACTTAATATATGTTAATAGAAGAATGAAATATTTTGATAAGATTAACTTTACAAGAAAGTTAAGTTTGAAAGTCTTTAATCATATTCCCCATTTAAGTTGTACTTAAAAATGTTATAAAGACATAGTAACCTTATGTGTAAGGATTTAAGAAATTAAAGACCCACTGTGTTAAACCATAAAAGGCAGGGCGCCTGGGTGGATCAGTTGGATCAGTGCCCAAATCTTGATTTCGGCTCAGGTCACAATCCCAGGATCATGGGATTGAGCCCCAACATCAGGGTCCATGATGAGCGCAAAGCCTGCTTGGGATTCTCTCTCTCCCTTGGCCCCTGTCCCTCTACCCGCCCCCCTCTCTCAAACTAATAACTAACTAAATAAACAAACACACAAGCCAACCAACCAACCATAAAAGGCTTACTTAGCATTGTTTAGCTTGTCCTCTTCAGATAAGTCTTCTCTCTTGATCATTTCTTGACGAACTGCATTTGGTGCGATGGCATCTATTAAGTCTAGGACAGGTAAGCTTGTGCTGATAGATTTGTCCTAGAAAATAAAGAATTGATGAACATTCATAAACATCTTACTTTTAATTTTCATAAATGGCAGACGAGGTCATAACCATATAACTGAGAGCAACATAAATTTTCTTTATACTGAACGTTCGGCTTTTCTGCAAACAGCACACATCATAAACCATTTAAAATATGCTTTTCCTTCAGTCTTTACAGAGCTTACATGTAGAGTTGTCACCATATCCAAATAAGGCTTGCAGATGTGACAGTTCCTAAAGTATGCTAACTACAGTATCCATTCTGCAAAAAATAAACAACTTTTGAAAGGGAATAGGAGATGAATTTTAAATTAATAGTTTTGCAAGTTCTAGTAATATATATGTCTTAGACCATGAATTCCTAAGCCTTCACTTAAAATTCAGAAACAAAACTGAAAATAGTCGTGGAAAGGAACTAACATTTACAAAGGCATTATTCTTGTTGCTTTACATGTTCAGCTTGTTTAATTCTCCTAACAGCCTGATAATAAAGAAATTATAATCTCTCTTAGAGAGGAATTAAATGTAGTTCACAGAACTCAAGTGACTTGTTTACACAACCAGTAAGTACAAAACCAATAACTGAACCCATGACTGTCTGACTCTAATGCCCAAGATCCTCTCCATTTTTGAAGTTACCTCCAAGGTGAACTAAAAATGAACAACTGAATTCTAGTGGATAGATTACTGAAGTTCAAATCAGAAATCCTGGTCAATTGATTTTACCACTTAGCAGTACTTGAAAGAAAAATTACTTGTTCTGTGTCTCAGCTTGAATAGTGGCCACTGTTGCTTGCTTACCTAGAATTTATTCATTCCTTACTACTTTCTCCATCCTAACAGAACCCACATCCATGCCTCCCTCACATTGACATGTGCTTCAAGGAAAGCTGACCCAATCCACAGCTCCAAGGGTGATCCTGAATTAGTCTAGGCCATGCATTCTGGGGGTAGGGTAATAAACTTACTCTTTTTTATGTATAAAGCATAAAGTGTATAAACATACAGTAATATCTATGGCATTAAAATTTCATGGGGAGGAGTATTTAGGAAGAGAACATCTAAAAAGACTCCTTAGATTAACAAAAACACTAGTCTGAACCAAATAGAGTAATCTCATCTTATTAGCACAGTGATTTAATTTGGGCCTAATTTAATTTAATGTGAGGCCCTTGCTATTTTCTGGAAGAGCTGTGGAAAACCAGAAACCCTCCTCTTGGATGTGAATGAGAGGATGAAACCTTTGTCACAACCAGCAGTTATCCTATAACCAAGTGGAAAACCAGCTTTGGGTGAAATTGGCACTGTAAATGGCAAAGCAGAGATGGACAAAAACCTCAGTCCTACATGAAATTCTTCAAATACTGGCTCAACCAACCCTGAAATCTACGATACCTCTGGATTTCTGCTACTCTGTACCTTTTCTTTTGGTTTAAACCACTTTAAAGTGGGTTTCTGTTACCTGAAGTCAAAAGCAAGCACCGTTGCTTGCTAGGTGTTTGCTAGAAGGCATCCTAATCGCCACCCTGAGACTGTCACAGGATTCTTGGGACTATTAATATAAGTGAAAGCATCTACTATAGTTCCTAGCCAAATTAATAAATTTTTTGAAAAAAACCATTTGAAGCCATATGAAGAAGGCTACTTTTTTGGGCCCTGATCTATGAGCCACTACATTTATTAATTTTAGAAAAATTTATATTGTTTACTTTCAGGAATGTTCTGTTTTGTGAAACAGATTTTTTTGGGGGTGGGGAATAGAGGTAGAGGGGTAAAAATAATTAGGGTCCTTAAGTCTATTTGATGCTGGTAATCTGGATCTGGTTTTTTTGGCATCTTCCTTATTTCTGAAAATTTTTCCTATTTTTGCCTCAGTGTGTGGTCTGCAGGCCACCTACATGAAAACCACCTGACACGCTTGCTAAAAGCACAAATTTATTGCTATACTCAAATTAATGAGTCAGGTTATCTGTGGATGGGGTTAGGAATCTACATTTTTAATACTATTTCTAGATGACTCTAATGTACACCATTATTCTTCCTAAAATTAAACTTAACATTTATGTCATTCTATAATAAATTTTAATTTTCTGTGTACTTCCTCTTCATATAATATTTCTATGATGATCCAAAAACAGACAATTGGTTTAATTGTGCTGTATTTTGATTAGTTATTAAATATGTGTGAGGTTTTTTGTAAGATTGGGGAAAATTATTTTGTTCTTTTGTTTTTTCAGCTTCATTGAAGTATAATTACCAAATAAAATTGTAAGACATTTAAAGTGTACATCCTGAATATTTGATATACCTATATGTTGTGAAAGGATTATTCCCATTAGTTAATTAACACATCCATCACCTACATATATGTGTGTGTGTGTGTGTTTTTTGTAAAAACATTTAATTTCTATTCTAGCAAATTTCAGTTATACTATATAGTGTTAACAATAGTCACCATGTAATACATAAGATCCTCAGACTTTACTCATAGCTGAAAGTATATAATATTTTGTGGTATTTTATTTTATTTTATTTTATTTTGTGGTATTTTAAACATTTCTTCACTTAGATGTAAGGAAACAATGTTTTCATCTATTTCCTTATGGGAAAAACTTTATTGAATTGAATGAAAGATTTAAGTTTCAAGAGTTATATTGGATCCCTTATCTTCCTATTTCCAAGAAAACAGGCCTATCTTTCAACTCTTCTGATCTGTGTATTATCAGTAAAAGACATTTTACTTTTGCAAAGGGGACAGGGTCTATAGTAAAATCCTCAGGTTAGCATGTACATTTTCATCATCTTTCCTTAAGTTAATTATAAATAAATTACAAAAGCAAAAATGTCTAGACTCTCAAAGACAGCCTAGAGTTTGATTTTCAAGATAATGAATTGTATCATCCCTTTCTCTTAATGTGATACACATTACTATTAGAACATTGCATGCCATTGTTCTTTCTGTCATTCTTGAAAATAGAAGTGCAAACACAGTGATGTGGCAGCCAGAGTTCTCGAAATAGCTTAACAGGAAACTCTCCACATATGATGCCCTTTATATATTGCCATACCAGTAGTGTAGTAAACCCTTTTACTGAGCCCTTAATATGTACCAGGTATTGTTGAGCTCTTTATGTTCGTTAACTTATTTAGTCTGACACAAACTCAGAAGATAGGTATTATTAATATCTCCATTTTAAATATGGGGAAACTGAGGAATAGAGAAATTAATAACCTGCCCACAGTCACAAAGACACTGAATGGTGAGCCAGAAGTAAATTCAATTTTATTCATCAAGAGGTGTAGTCCAGCTGTTAGTATAAACTACTAAGGTTTTTACAAAACACATGCCCTCTCATGTTCTCCTTACTCCCCTGGTTTTTGTAGTATTGCTGACACCCCACACAGTGATTCCTGTTTTCTTACTGCTTTCTTTACTGAACAGTGAGCACTTTGAGGGCATTATGTAGTCACAGTGACTAGCAAAGCACCTACTACAAGGTAAGCTTTGAATATTTATGAGATGAATGAGCAGTGTGTCACATAACTAATAAGTATCTGAGCTGAAGTCAAATCCAGGGTCATACAACTCTAAAGCCTGGCTTTCAACCTGCAGTTAGATCTGGAAATGAAATCCAGCTTTTCTGCTCAATAGTTGTATGACCGTGGGCAAGTTGTTTAACTTTTATAAAGTTCTCCTTTTTGCTTATAGAATTATTGAGAGAATTAAAAGAAACTGTGTAAAGTGCTTAGCATGGTGACATAGAGCACTCAATGGTAATTATGATTATTGTTATGGCTGATATTCCACTTACTTATCTTCTTTTATTTGTATTTTATTTTAATTCCAGTGTAGTTTGACACAGTGTTATATTAGTTTCAGGTGTGCAATATAGTGATTCAATAATTCCACGTATTACTCAGTGCTCGTACACTTCCTTATCTTCCTGCTGAGGGAAAATTACTTTGCAACTGAAAAGGGTAAATTTGTCTTTTCTAAAATTTCTCAGTATAGCACTGCCTTGATTATAATTAATAGATTCTTACGAGTACCATTTATGGTAGCCTTCAAATATAATGTCTTCTACAGTTGGAAAAAAAAAAGCCTCCCCACCCCAACTATTTTTTAGCATTTGCTGCCACATTTCTTAACTACAGTCTCTTTAAAGATTTTATTATTGAGCATCTACTAAATAAATGCCAAGCACATTTGCATTATGTTTCTGTTACTTCGGATCTAAGTACAACTCTCAAGTTTGCCTTTCATTGTGAGTTCTCTCCCTTAAAGGATCTGTGTACTCACATTTTTCAACTATCTCTTCTATTCAACTGATCACCAAGTCTGTATTCCCAGTTTTAATATTTCCTTTCATCCAGCTTATTTCCTGAACATTACTTCAAATTCAACAAGCTTAAAATTGAACTCATCACCTTTTCCAGAAAGCAACTGTACATCCTGACATTCCCATTTGTTAGTGTTATCTGTTTTTCAATTACCCAGGCCTAAAACATCAAGTTTTAACTCCTCTCTCTCCTGTGCTTCCTCAAATCAAGAAGCCAAATCCTACCTGTTCTTTTGCAATAGCAAATAACTATCTATTCTTAACATTCCCAGTGCCCACCCTCAACTCCAATCAGATTTTTATCATTTCACACCTGCTTCAGCTTCTTAGGCATTGTCCTAGCATTTACACCTTTCTTAGTCTAATCCATCCTGCCCACCACATTCAGAAGAGTATTTCTAAAAACAGTCACTTTTCTTACATTAGTCCTTATACCAACACACTTTTATTAAGGCCAGACTCCCCCACAATCTTGACTCAGACTATATCCAGCACTACTCCCTTAGGAACCATCCTCTCCAGCCAAACTATTTCTCCTAACCTTTGACTTGCCTTTATTCAAGATGGACCTTCTTCTTGCTTGTTATGAAAATGCCAATTATGAAAATTTTTTTCTTCAAATAAATGGTGAACACTATGAGGGACAAATTAATTTCTTATATTCTGTATCTTTTTCTTTACCTATAAATGTTACTTAATAGTAAAAGCTTAATAAGTATTTGTTTCTAAATATTTTGTTATTGTATTTGACTTAATTATATACATGCTTATTATTTTTCATCAACTAATGTACAAATGTGTAAAATTTCATTACAACAACTTTGATAACTATCAATTAGAGAATTTTATACGTCCCCTTTCCTGTTTTACATTTTTAAGTTGTATTTTACGCCTAAAATATATAAAAACAAATCATGGACTGAAAATTCTTGTGTGTTTTTTTTTTTAACAAGCAACAACAAAAACTCAAAGTCATTAGTTCCTTCCAAGATGGCAAAAAGAGAAACACACTTGAACTAGGACTCAGGTAACATCTCTGACTTATTCTAGTTGTCATGTTAAAATCCCTTTGGGGCTCACTATTTAGTAAAAATTGAATTTATCAATTTCTGAAATTTTTTCTGCTCTAAAATGTTGTTAAGCATATAGAACAAAGCCAAAGAAAAAACTAAAGATGGATAGATAACTCTTAGGAGAGCTTAGGGTTTCATCTGTTTGCACTTTAATCACTAAAAAAAATTTGCTGATTTTTCACATATTTTTCACATAATGAAAGCACAAACACAAGGCTCACTGAATGAATGTGTACAAGCAGACATGCTTAGTTGTAGCTAATATCACCTTGCATGCAAAAGCGAAACACAATGGAAATGCATGAAAATTAGTGGGTGTGTATGTACAGATTACGTTTTAAGTGATTTATGAATCATCCACAAATGCTCAAAAGTGAGTGTTAAGTGCCATTATGAAGCCAGATAACAAGATATTTTTTTTCCTACCAGTTTTCTCAATTCCCACTTGAATCGGTTTGGCTGGCTCTGTTATGCCTTGGAAATGATGTCAATACAATTCTGAGACTGCTGCTAGGGAGCACAAAACATTATAGGTCCTATATAAACAATGGTTTTTTAATCTTTCTTTTTCATTTGACAATTGGGTTTTTTGGCTCTATTCTATTTTTTTAAGATTAGATGACCAGAGTTGATAATATTAATCTGCATTTATACTCAATACGACAACCAGTCAAAAATATAAGAGTTCAAACTATACTTTTGCTTTACACATGCCAAATAACTAGCAGGCCTAAATTCATAAATTGTGTTTCTGAGATATAATGTTAATGTAATTCTGAATCTGAACCAATGTAATTTCTAATAAAAATTCCTTCCTACACTTAATTTCTTACAAAAACAAAATTTTAAATAGCTTTTGATTACCTTGAAGCTGGAAATAGAAGTATGTTTTTTTGCACTTTTAAGCGTCTGATTGACCCATTTAATAATAATTTCATCATTTACTTTTTCACCTTCTCCAAGATCTGACAACACATTCAATGTGTACCTATAACAGAAAAGATGTACATTTGACAGTGAAAGGGGAGAGAAAAGAGGTGAAATTTGCTCTCACATCATTTATATCAACATTTAAATATTTAAGAAACATTTTGGTTCTTATAAATATTTCTAATTTTACTCTACTATTTGCACTTAGTCACATTCTAAAGTTACAAAGCTCAGTAATCAGAAACAAAAACTACCATATGGTATTTTTTAAAAAACAACCCCTTACAAAGCAGTTTTTAAGAGGAATTAATAAAAGTGATTAGTTTTAGAGATTGACCCACTTAAAATTTTTTTTATTTATTTATTTATTTTTGAGAGAGAAAGAGAGAGAAACAGAGCTTAAGTGGGGCAGGGGCATGAAGAGAGGGAGGCACAGAAACCAAAGCAGGCTCCAAACTCTGAGCTGTCAGCACAGAACCCAACGTGGGACTCGAACCCACAGACTGCGAGATCATGAACTGAGATGAAGTCACACACTTAACCAACTGAGCCACCCAGGCACCCCTAAATTGACCCACTTTTATTTCATTTTATTTATTTAAAAAACACTTTAAAAAAAATTTTTTTTAACGTTTATTTATTTTTGAGACAGAGAGAGACAGAGCATGAACGGGGGAGGGGCAGAGAGAGAGGGAGACACAGAATCGGAAGCAGGCTCCAGGCTCTGAGCCATCAGCCCAGAGCCCGACGCGGGGCTCGAACTCACAGACCGTGAGATCGTGACCTGAGCTGAAGTCGGATGCTTAACCTACTGAGCCACCCAGGTGCCCCTAAAAAAAACTTTTTAATGTTTATTTTTGAGAGAGAGAGACAGAGACAGAACATGATGGGGGGAGGGGCAGAGAGGGAGACACAAAAACGGAAGCAGGCTTGAGGCTCTGAGCTGTCAGCACAGAGCCCGAGGTGGGGCTCGAGCCCACAAACCGTGAAATCATGACCTGAGCCACAGCTGCACGTTTAACAGATGGAACCATACAGGCACTCCTAGACTGAACCACTTTTAAACAAAATATATTATCAACAGTAAGTCATTTAAAAATATATTTTGCATTGTATATTTCTTGTTTGTTACTCTTTTTTAAAATGTTTATTTATTTTTGAGAGAAAGAGAGCATGCAAACATGCGGAGGGGGAGAGGGGTAGAAGGAGAGGTAGAGAGAGAATCCCAAGTGGGCTCCAGGCTGTTAGTACGGAGCCCAGTGCCGGGCTGGATCTCATGAACCAGGACATCATGACCTGAGCCGAAATCAAGAGTCAGCTGCTTAACCGCCTGAGCCACCCACTTAATTGACTGAACCACCCAGGCCCCCCTGTTTTTTATTCTTCAAAAATAGATAAAATACTAGTTCATATGACTTGTTGAAGGAAAAAGTGTTGCTATAAACATATCAGCTTTTACCTTCTCATCAGCTGCCATACCAATGCCAGAGTAAGTGTTGCATTCCCTTCATTTAGGTCCTGCCCAGCAATGCCAACCAAGGAGAATTTAGCCTTATTCTTCCCAAGCTCCACTGCATAGTTACAGTTTTCGATCTACAAATAATAAGTAAAAGTTTTAGTATAAAAACGGGTTTTAAAACTATATCTCTTGAATATGCTAGCCTTGTTCAGTTATCTGAAAAATAATTATGAAGATATCTTTAGTTTATATGACAGAATATCATTTCATAGTAACACTGAAATTAAGGAAATAATTATTATTCCCATTTTACAACTATTCCCATTTTATAGCTGAAGATATCAGAGCTCTGAGGAGTATGCATTTTTTTAAAATACAAGGAGACAATAATTTTCAATTCTTTCTTTTTCCTAATAATCATATTATACTATAGATTCAGTCTACGTAATAAGAAATGTATCCTATAGAAATGCACAGAATTAAAAAGAAATTGAATGGATTCCTAATTTGTAGAAAATAGTATCAAAGTCCTGATTATGTAACAGTGTGAACAGGAGAGAGAAAAACCAACATATTTGCCACTGATACCTGTTTCATCGGGAGAATTTTCTAGCAAATTATAATAATAATCACTTAGGTGTAAAATGTGTTTCAATGACGGGCCGTCTGTTTTATAGTTAGTTTGACCAAAATTCTTAAGGGAAATGATGGGGAGAAGGGTGCTCAGGGTTACTAGAGGCCTAACATGTTGATTCGACCACAATGAAAGGTTACCTGGAAATGGATGCTACGATTAGGGAAAAGATGTGTTCTATTTTTTGGCAACAGTTGATTCCAAATTGGCAAAACCTCTAAGATCTGGAGAGGTACCAACTAGAGAAAGAGTAAGAAATGCAGCTTTCCTATGTTTATGGTACTACTAAAGACTCTTAAAATGGATCTGCTCTCTGAGGATGTAAATATAGAAAGTTAAGAGCACTGGGCCAAGAACTGAGCCTTGGAAATTCCAGAGGTGTCAGGCTAAAACATGAAGAACCTGTGAGAGGTAAGAATAAACACAAAGAAAGCAAGAAAAAATTGGAGAGTGCAGTTTAATGGAGTTAAGGGGAGAAATGATTACCAAGCACTGCAAATGCTTTAGAAACATGAATCTTAGATCATTGGGAAAATGAGAAAAAACACAATAGGATACAGGGTTCCAAGTGAAAAGAAATACTGAAAAAATAATGAAAAAAGACTATTTAAGTGGCACAACTTTATGAACTTTACAAATGAAGTAAAGTGATGTCTGCTGATGAATGCCCAAAGTCTATAAAATTAGACTCTGTGATACTTTGTTGGGTAGGTACTCCTTCATTTTTTAAACATTTTAAATTTATTACAGGTGTTATGTTTCATTCTATAAATAGCTAGTATATGGTGAAAGGAAGAATTTTACATAATCACTTGTGACATCGCCTATTTCAAATTCAGATAAAATGAGTAGTTTGTTTTCCTGTTATATTTTGCATCTGCTTACTCCTAAAGAAACTAGAAAAAGAACAAACACCATAGTTAATAGAAAGAATGAAAATACTAAATATCAGAACAGAAATAAATGATATAAGAGAATAAAAACAAAAATAGAAAAGATCAAAGAAAACAAGAGTTGGTCTTTGAAAAGGTATACACAATTGATAAACCTTTATCCAGACTCTTCAAGAGAGAGGAATCAAATAAATAAAGCCAGAAATGAAAGAGAAGTAATAACTGACACCACAGAAACACAAAGGATTGTAAGAGACAACTACATAAATCATATGCCAAAAAATTGAACAACCTAGAAAAAATGGATAAATTCCTAGAAATATACAATCTTATATAAACTGAATCAGGAAGAATTCTGAACAAATCAGTTAGTAGTAATAAAATTAAATCAGTAATCAAAACTCCCCCAACAAACAAAAGTCCAGGACCAGATGGATTCACAGGTGAATTCTACCAAACATTTAAAGAAGAGTAATACCTATTTTTCCCAAACTATTCCAAAAAAAAAAAAAAAAAGAAAGAAAAGAAAAAGACAGGAAATAACAAGTGTTGGTTAGGATGTGGAAAAAAAGGAATGTTTGTACACAGTCGGTGGGAATGTAAATTGGTGCAGCCACTGTGGAAAATAAGTATGGAGAGTCTTCAAAATATTAAAAATATAAACACCATACAATCCAATAATTCCATTACTGGTATTTACACAAAGACAATGAAAACACCAATTCAAAAAGATCTATGCACTCTTATGTTTATTACAGTTATTATTTACAAAAGCCAAGATATGGAAGTGCCCATCAGTAGATGGTACAAAGAAGATGTGGTACCTACATACAATGGAATATTAGCCATAAAAAAGAATGAGATCTTGCCTTCTGCGACAATATGGACAGACCTGGAGGGTATTATGCTAAATGAAATAAGTCAGCCAGAGAAGACAAATATGATTTCACATATATTTAGACTCTAAAAAACAAGTGAGCAAAAACAAACAAAATAAATGCAAAAACAAAATAAATACAGAGAACTGGTGGTTGTACAGGGGAGGAGGGGGATGGATAAAAAGGGTTAAAGAGAGTAGGTAATACAGGCTTCCTGTTATGGAATGAACTGGTCACCGGGATGAAAGACACAGTATAGGGAATATAATTAATGGGACTGTAATAGCATTGTATGGTGATAGATGGCAATTATACTTGTGGTGAGCATAGTATAGTTGTCCAATCATTATGTTGTACACCTAAAACTACTGTAACATTGTGTGTCAACTATACCTCAATTAAAAAAAAAAATTTGCATCTGACATTTTGATTTTGAAACATTACATAAAATTAGTTAACAAAATTTTCTGAATTCTACTCACAAAAGAATTACAGGCAAATCAAATAACATGTTAACTGTAGGTGGTCCAATCCCTAGAAATACTGAAAAATATAAATATAAATCTCTTATAATTACACTACCCATTTACTTCACTATTATGATATAGTCCCTTTAACAAATAATTTAATTATAAAGTCTATACATACATACTCATTCTAGAGATTTGAAGAATAGAAGTCCTTTTTGAATGTGTGTGTGTATTTTAAACAAATTTGATTCCTATGTATATATGCAATTTTGTATCCTGTTCATTTCCATGTCACTATTATTAAAACACTAAAAATACTACTACTTTTTAATGGTATATTTTACTTCATCATATGGGTTTTCCAGTTTTTTTTTTTCCTCTATAAACACTGCTAAGATAAGCAATTTGGTATACAACTTCTTGTCTGATTATTTCATTAGAAAAGATAATAAGAAGTGACACCATTAAGTCAAAGGACTTTTTTGGAGATAGCGATCAGTATTACCAAACTGATTCTAGAAAAGTTATATAAATGTAATACTTTCTCTAATATTGGATGCAATGTAATCCAATTGTTTATTTGAATTGCATTTTTAAAAACTGTTTATTTTTGAGAGAGACAGAGCATGAGCGGGGGAGGGGCAGAGAGAGAAGGAGACACAGAATCTGAAGCAGGCTCCAGGCTCTAAGCTGTCAACACAGAGCCCAACTCGGGGCTCAAACCCACGAACCTACAGGACCATGACCTGAGCTGAAATCAGATGTTTAGACTGAGCTACCCAGGTGCCCCTGAAATTGCATTTCTTTATTGCAGGTACAAAGTTTTCATAAGTGTATTATTCATCATTCTTTTTCTGTGAACTGTTCATTCACATTGTTCAAGTTCACATTTTGCTATTACAATTTTAGTAATAGCAATTGAGTTTCAGTAATTAATTTGTATGGACTACTTACATGTTAAGAATATTAACTACTTACCATAGTTGTTGCAAATAATTTACCAAGTTTATTGTTTTTAATTATGATGTTTATTTTTGCACAGAGATGTTTTAAATTTATATGTAATCTATTATATCAATTTTTTGTAGTTTTTTAAATCATTCCAAGAGTAATCATTTTTTAATTACATTTAATCCTTTAATTGTTTACCTTAATCCATTTGGAATTCATTCTGTTTGGTTAATGGTGAAGACCACTTTTTCCCCTAACAAAGTAGTTAACCAGTTGTTCTGGCATCATTTTTTGGGTGATCTTTCCTTTCCCTATTATCAAATTTAGCAAGAATCTTGTCATATATTAACTTCTTATATATTAGGTTTCTAGACTACTCTATTCCGTTTCATTCTTATATATGTATTAAACTATTTCAATTATTTTAGCTTTATAATAAAATTATATATTTTTTCTAACACCTCCTGCCTCAATATTCTCAGAAAATGTTCTTGATGTTTTGGGCCTGTTTCTTCTTCCATCGGAATTTTAGAATAACTTTATCAATCCCAACCTGCAACACACGTATATATGCCCATATATACACAAAAAGAGACTTAATGGAATTCTAACTGGAATTATTTTCCACCTATAAATTAATTTGCAAAAATGTACTATCTTCATAAGATTTAATGTTTCTATACAGGAGTATGGTTATATTTCCATTTATTCAACTAGAGATAGTTTTTAAATCATGAGGATGCAGATCAGTTTCAAAATAGCCATATTGATAAATTATAGCAATGTGAGTTCATAATTTGTATTATGTATTCAAATTATTCATACTTTAAAGGATAAAGTTAAAATACAAAAATTTTAAAGTCCTACAAAATTTTACTTTAGAAAGCAAATAATCCTGATACAGACGGTAAAAAGGAAAAGCAAAAACAAAACTAAAGTTGAATATTAAAGCAGCAATTCAAGAGGACAGACATGAACATGAAGGACACCACACATCCCCTATTTGAGGAAGAATACTGGAAGACAACCACTTCTCTTTATCATTCATCTACCACTGATAGTCTCCCACCGACTGTAATCAAGTCACTGTCCTGCCCAAAAATGTTTAATCGCTTCCCATTGTTTCTAGTGTAAAGCACAAGCTCAAGGTTCTCAACATCTGGCTCCAATCAAAATTTTTAGCGTTCATACTTCTTACCTATCGAATCCTCTGTTATAGCTAACCTATTCTCCCCAATTCCCAGAAACGCATTTTATATTTTCCCATCACTATTCCTTTTCCTCATCCTCAGCCCCTCTCCAGTCCCCTTCTCACAAAATTCTATCCATTTCTCAAACTCGTATCTCAGATTACACCTCCTGCATGAAGCTTCTCATAATAAGCGTGGCCTGTGGCCTTTTCTTCCTTAGAACTCATATTTACTTCTATGTATTCTGCACTATATTGTAGTTGTTTACACACATATCTAATTTTTTAGGCTTCTTGAGGACCATGCCTTGTATTATTTTGTACCCTACACTGCACTGTACAGGTAGTAGGTAATCAATAAATATCTGTTGAAAGATATTAACAAAATAACCAGTAAAGATTTAGCAAGTTCTGATGTTTATAAAACAGGAATGCACTTATGATGTACCTCAAAGAACATTAAGTACTACAACCTGTTAAAGATAAAAACAGTAAAAGTGTCTGGCTGAGAGAACTGTCTTCATGTTTCCAAACATTTATTAAAGCACACTTATAAAAGGCCTAGTAAGCTTAACACATTTTGGGTTGAATCAGAGTCATGGAGACAGACCACAAATTACCAAGCTTTATGAAACTCCAAATCCTCTGGCTTATATTAGAACAATAATAACACATATTTGGTGATTATCTCATTCACCTTCTTCATGTTCCCTCCAAGAGCAGGATAAGGAGGTTTGTTGACATGGCTCCAGTCGACTGGCACACGGATCATTTCATAGAGCTGAAAGATCACTAAAGCATCTGCAAGGTCACTAAAACAAGAGGAAAAGATGATGAAGGAGGAGGAATTTTATTAAGCACAATGGAGACAGGCTTAGGTCTTCAAAAATACAACAGGGTCATTTAATGCTTAAAAAAAATGACAGGATGTATCATATAACCCAGAACTTCTAATCTAGGAATCTGTCCAAAATTTTTTCTAAATGTTTACAAAGATACATGCACAAAGACATTCATTGCGACAGTATTCATACGTTTGGAAGCAACTTAAATGCCTGGCAATAGCGGGCTGTTGAATAAACTATCCATACTATTGACTCCTGGACCACCATGAAAAATAAGGTATATCTCTATGTACGGACATGAAAAGTTTTACAAGACATATTATATTCAAAAAAGCAAGTGGCAGAACACTACATGCAGTTTACTATGTATAAAATTTATTTTCAAAATCGAGAGTATTTAAGTATATGTGCTATGGACTGTTAATAGCAATTACCTCTGGGCAGGAAAAAAGGAATAGAGGAGATATAAAGAAAGTATCATCATGTTTTATTTTATTCTACATACATACTTCCTGAAACTTGTACAGTGAGAATAAGTGCATGTATTACTTACATATGATTTTTAAAACTTTTTAAAAATTCATAAAAATCGCAATAGCTACAAAGTAGGCAGCTGTTCACGTTAAATAATGAAGGTTAAGAGGAAAGAATTTATGAGCAAGTAGGCGTTCTTAAAGTAAGAATAGTCGTATTTTGGATTCAGAAAAACACATTCTTCTGAAGTGCTCAAAGTATATCCGTTGAGTCTGTTTTCAATTCTGTATGCTAAGGATGTAAAGCAACAGCAATTGATTTTTTTAAATTGCTAGCTCTATGATGTATTGCATGGCTTTTCTCCCTCAACAGCTTGTTCACAGAGTTGTTTTGCTAAGATTCATATGACAGTTTACTTTGCAACTCTGAGCACACACCTATGGCAATGAAGGGGACTGGGCTCTGTGCTGAATGATAGAAGAATAAAGTCTATTATGAAGGTAACTAAGAGCTGACTGGGCTATTTATAAAAGCGCACGGAAAATTTTGTATAAAAAAAATTTCTAAAGGGGCACCTGGTTGGCTCAGTCAGTTCAGCACCAACTCTTGATTTTGGCTCAGGTCATGATCTCACGGTTCATGAGTTTGAGCCTCACATTGGTCTCTACACTGACAATGCACAGCCTGCTTGGGATTCTCTCTCTCCCTCTCTCTCTCTGCCCCTCCCCTGCTCACACTCTCTCTCAAAATAAACAAACATTTAAAAAAAAAAAAAGCTTTTTAAAAATAAATAAATTACTAAAGTATTTTTGTATTGGTTCTGGACTCTCCTCTATTTCATGAATTTTTCTTTTTTACTTTAAATTAATTCATATTTCTATTTAGTATGGTATCATTATTCATATTTTGCAAATAGGGAAACTGAAGCCCAGACAGTTTGAAATGATTTCCAGAGAATTCAAGATGCTTTCCTGAACCAACTTTTTAAAGTTTATTTATTTATTGAGAGAGAGAGAGAGAGAGAGAGAACAAGTAGGGGAGCAGCAGAGAGAATGGGAGAGAGAATCCCAAGCAGGTTCTGTGCTGTCAGCAGGGAGCCCAATGTGGGGCTCGATCCTACAAACTGTGAGATCACATGACCTGAACCAAAATCAGGAGTCAGATGCTCAACCAACTGAGCCACCCAGGCAACCCTCTTTTGCGTTTTTAAAGGCAGGCTGGTAGATCCTATAATAAAGAAAGAAGAAAGGTTTCCTCTTATCCAAACCTAGAAAGACACATTGTTAGCACTACCAGAGAGTGTGGGAAATGATTCAGTAAAATATTTTCTTAGTCCTACCAATGTTGATAATGTGTTGTCATTTTTGAACAAGAAAAGACAAGATAAATTACAATTACTCATAAAAAGTTATTTCTATAAATTAAATAAAAATATACACAACAAATTACAGAATAATTGAGGTAGATTTTGGCAAAAATAGAAAGTGAATTATAGTTAAAAATACTGATATAATGATAAGAACAATTTGTAAAACATCACTATTCTGTTACAGTTGAAATAATTTATTATTTTTCTCCTTTTAAAGTTTATTTATTTATTTTGAGACAGAGAGAGTACAAGCCAAGAGAAGAGAGAGGGAGAGAGGGAATCCCAGACAGACCCCACACTGTCAGCATGAAGCCCAATATGGGGCTGGAACTCACAAACCGTGAGATCATGACCTGAGCTAAAATCAAGAGTGGGATGCTTAACTGACTGAGACACATAGGCGTCCCTGAAACAATTTATTATTTTTCTCATCAGTAATTATGAAAGAGTAAGATGGATTATCTTTACCAAAGGTAAAGTTGGTTGCTTATGTCATCAAAAATTATAACTAATATTGTCATATTCTGGTCTTTTTAAAATAATACTTTCCTTAAATATCCATCGTATTGCCAATCCCTAGCATTCTGAATTTCTAAATGTTGGTTAAAATTCTCGTGATCTTTAGAAAATGTTCTAATGTAAACATACCTGTGGTTTGAAACTAGAAAAGTTGGACTCTGGCCATTAAGCTAAACACAATAAAATATTTACCTGTACAAATGATTAATATATGGGTTGACCCCCAAGGAATTCATCCAGTTCCGAAATGTCCTCTCTTCCTTGCTCTCTCCTAGAGTAGACACAATTTCATACTGATAATTCAGGACAAAAGGCATCAAAGAATATGTTTTAAACCATCCCAGCAGGTTCAAACTAGCAATACATATTTTGCTGTGGTTTCTGTGATACTACAATTTCTTGGGAGTTAGGGGAGGGGGAACCTCTTATTGCCAAAGTCCCTTTTTGCCCTCTGTCTAGAAGACTTCCATTTGCTCTAAATTTCTCTATCTAGAGTCCTAACTTGATGTCTGTGAACTACTGAGTTATGGGTTTCTCTGTCCAGAAAGTAACAGAGAAACTTACATGGTCATATCTGTAGTTTTTATATGCAAAAAGAATTGGCTAAAAATTAATGAAACAAAATCTTTTAGCAGTCAAGGCAACATAGCAGTCAAGGCAACAAAAGCTATGCCTTTCCCAATGCAGTGTTTCCGAATTTGTATAGGTTTTGGTTTTACACAGAGAAGTTTCTGGACACACAAACCTACATTTTCATCACAGCAAACAGCAATAAAGGGGAGAGGCAATTACAGATAATATAAAAATAAGCAGTGAAGCGGGATCCTGGGTGGCTCAGTCAGTTGAGCATCCAACACTTGATTTCGGCTCAGGTCATGGGATCACACCCTGTGCTGAGTGTGGAGCCTGCTTAGATTCTCTCTCTCCCTCTCTCTCTGCCCCTCTCCCCCACTGGCACATGCTCGCTCTCTCTCAAATAAAAAATTAAATTAAAAAAATAAGCAATGAAGGGATATAACTATTTTACAGGCTTACTGAGTTATTTTAGATTGTTACTACTGAAATTACATGAGGGACACAGCCCCACACACAGGGTGCTAAGACAAAGACATCACAATTAAGTCCCTAGGTCTCAAAGATCACCTCAGTAAGAAACTCCAGCAGGCACTGTTATTTAACCTGTGATTACCTAACCTCCCTGATCATCCCCTTCATAGCAGTGCTCATACCATCTATAAGGAAAACATCAGCTATAGTGTACCACACAGTGGGCAGACAGCAAGATGGACTCTCCCTGCCATGTCTACACTCTAGTCATCCCCTAGATTACAAACAGTCCTAAGTGACTATCTGCAATATTATTTGTTTTCAGCAAAGGTAGGGGACAATGCAATGGTCTAACCTACATCTCATCACTCCTGAAAAGCTAGAACATTTACACCTCTCATCACCTCTAAACCATAGGCAAGTTCAGGTCACTCTCCAGACTTTGACTCATGTGGGATTCCCAGGATGATTTGCCATTCTACATCTATAACTATCTCAGCTTCAGGGCCCATTCCAGTAGAGCCATCCCTGCAGTCATCTTCAGACTAAGTGCCACAGATAGTATAAACCTGCATACCTAGAAGAGCAACCAAACCTTGTAAATTCTAAAGGATTCTGGGTTGTTTTTTTGTTTTTTTTGTTTTTGTTCTTTTTTGTGACAGCTGTTCAGGAAATAATCTGTCCACTGTATTTTTATTTGATTTTCTACATTAATACCTAACAGCTTTCCCAGAATCTACTTTAATTCTTGCCCTATTAAATGATATAGCCATATAATTTCTTAAATTTTGTTTTCTCGGCTTGCATAAAAGGTAACTGGCCAGTCTGTTGTATCTGCCACTATCACTTTATGATAAATAACCTATGTGAAAAATTTTTTAAAAAGTTAACCAAGTTAAACTAAATATTCCCAGACACCATGCTTGCCTGCTTATAGGAGTTATTAAACAACTGCAAATTAAGTATCTGACTTTCCCTAAAGCGACATAAATATAAACATACCATCATCAACAGTTTGATACATGTGACTTGGATTTACCTTTTAGTTGTTTCTTTATTACAATCTATAATAGATTTCTTTCTAGTAATTAGAGGATTTTTGCATTATTTCCTTCCAGGAAAATCCAAGTTCTGTTTTAAAATTACAAACATTGATAGTGTAACAATAGTCTAATTTTTAATTGAAACAATATCCAAACTCTGCTGAACCTGATAATACAGCAAATAATATTAAAAAGATACTCATATTTTGACTGAGTTCTGAAACTGTCATAAGCTTCAGGGGTTTGTATTTCTTCCCACTGTTCTCTACTAATTATAGTTATTATTTTAATTTCTTATGCCTGGAAAGTAAAATAGATTATACATGTGAGCATTTATTTATCTAATACCATTTCCAGTTGTCTTGGTAAATAAATGCTCAAAGCCAGAAGCACTATGCATTTGTGCAAGAGCCATGGTAAAGCATTACAAAAACATATGTATTCCAGATTGTAAGGGTTGTCTGTACTGCAGACAACTAAAGCAATCTTAGAAGTAAAATCTTAATTGCTGATATAAAAGATAGAAAGAACTATAAGACATTTCATTTTCAGGGTCAAACTTATCTGCAATTGAAAAAGTTTCAGAAAAACATAATATATTACAAGCAGACTACTAAGAGGAAAGAAAAGGAACTAACATATATTTAAGACTCACTAAATGTGCTAAGTGATATGTTAAGTGTTTTCCTCTTCCCAACCTGACTATTACTGAGCACATATTGTATGCTCAACCCTTTCATTCATGAAAGGTCATTTTAACCTGCTCTGTAATTCTTCAAAATTAGTATTATTAATCTGTTTTTACAGATGAAAAAACCAAGGCTGACAGAAGTCACTTGGATACTAAATGGTGGACCCATAGTTAGAACAAAGTGTAATTCAGTGGCCTATATATTTTCTATCACCACCAATGGATTCTGAGATTCAGAATTTGGCTCAATTTAATGTGAAGTTTTTATATTTAGTTGGGCTTTTAATTTTCTCAATTTCATACAAAGTTCTTTGCCAATGAGGACATACTAATATATGAATATGGGATGTGACAAGGTCAAGCTTCAAATTTTATAAAGATCTATAAAAAATTTATAGAGGAAAAATTCCAATGACAGTCAAAGTTACATACATTTTTGGCAAATGTATCAGGATATACATATGTTATAAATAAAGATGACTGATAAATATTTCCCATAGTATCTTCTTATATAAATAGAGTAAATACTAATGGAAATATTTAGCAATCCTATTCACACTGAAAAATTCCAAAAGCATGCTGAACACTAGCAAAAGAATTCAAACATGACAAATAGGAGAGCGAGCAAGTTGGAAAAGATATCTAGCAAGAATTCAGTGACTATAAAAAGCAGATCGTATTTAATATGCCACTCTAAACAATGCCTTCTATTGTAAGATACAGAGGGATTTTGAAATTTTCCAGACTGATAAAAACTTAGCAGTCTCCCTTTTTATTTAATTTTTTTTTAAGTTCTAATCCCTCACCCTAAATGTCTCTGCTGAAAGATCTACACTTTTATCTATGCTCCCTCTCAAGTACAAATCTATGTAAAGAATATAGTCTTTATTTTACGGACCTCAGGAAGAGTGAACTGAATTAATCATATTCCTCAAAGAATATATTTATTAAATCTGAAACTTTTTTCATTAATCAAAAACATGTAATTATAAAGCATCAAGGAAATGGACCTCTGGTTGTGGCAGTCAAAGAGAAGAACATGAAACTGATTTCTCAGTCTATCTCCCCAGGGAGGGAAGGGAGTACGGTGGGCGACCTGAGAGAATAAGCACTGCAACATCGAATTCTCCCCGCCAAGAATCCCTACTTGAAGACTGCCTTCTCCAAACCAGGGCAACTAGTGAGAATATTTTAGGATCAGTCCCTAGCTCTGAATGCTGCCATTGTTTTTACCTTTAGTTCTGATACTACTGTGGGTTTGGGCGTATCTGTGAGAGTGTGAGAATGAGAGAAGAAGAGAAGAGAGGCTAGGAAACAAAGATGGGGACAAAGAACTAGATGGTGAGAATGTTTTTGTTGTTATGATTCATATATTGTAAGCTTCAATGACATTCAAGAAATGTACCATAGCTAAATAATACCAAAAAAAAAAAATGTTATAGAACCTAAATAGATCCTTTCAAAGATTACTTGTGTTGAAAGGTAAGTTTGTTTATTCACGGGAGAGGGATAAAGGCTTTACATCATGAAATCCAATTGTCAAAACTGATTTTAAATGTATTTACAACTATAATATCCCAGCATTATAGAAGGCAAATTCGGTGGAGAGTTTACATAATCAAACCTTGCTCTGATATTCTAAGTAAGTTTCATTTGTGTTTCTTCCTTGTCATCATTCTTTAGGCATATTAAGAGAGAAAAAACACAGCATGAACAATGCAAAAAATAAATATCAACTCAGATAGAAAGAATAAATAGTACTAATACAAAGAATTTCAGAATGAATACATTTAGAGTATAGAAAAGTACTAAATACAGTACCTACATTAGGAGGGGTCAAATCTGCATTTCATGAAGCAAAATAGGAAAGTATTATAAATTATGAGACAGATAACAGTAGCCCACACACGACAAGTAATGAATATTTAAAATTTTTTCATGTACATTAAAAACATTAAAAAGAGAACAATACTGGAGTCAAACTGTAGCTTTCAAAGGAGAAAAAAAGCTACAAAATGATTATTTTTTCCAATAGATAATTCATTGTCCATATTGGTGGTGGAGTTATGTGGTCATTTAAGAGACTATTTTAAATGTATGATAGTTTTCACTAAACTCTTATGCAGAAATGACAGACAAGTAAGATTTACCCCAGCATTCTCTCTGAACCAAAACCAATAACCACTTTCCCTATATGAACGTTTTAATGGATGCACATGCCTACACACAGTAAACTTCATCTCCCACCATCATTCCCTACCTCTGACACTGAAGCAGGTCAACACCACAAGAAGATACTACAGTGAAGCAATTTAAGGCAAAAAGAACATACCTTCCAATAAATTCATATCGATGTCATTATTATCGGGCTTATGGAGGCATGGGTATGTGTTAAACAGATTAGCTACAAAAGCTAAATTAAGTTTAGGATTGCCTGAAACCACATCTGCAGGAGTAACAAACTGTCTGCAGCCCAGTTTATCTGCTTCTTGAAGCATGAATCCAGCACGCTTCAGGTCATTTTTCTCCTAAATAACAAAATAAGACAAAAATGGTCAAACTTTTGATTGGCATAATTGTTTACTGATATACATATTTATAAGCAATCACGTTTCTGGAAATATATTAAATGATAGGTCAAAATAAGGTCAGAATGTGCAGAAATTCTAAATCAATTTCTCTTGAGTTTTCTTGCTGGGATCAGAGGAATACTTCTCCCTCATTGCTGCAATACTCAACAAAACTCTCAAATATCATATCAAACAGCTCCTACTGGTCAAATTATTGATAATTTGGTCAAGGCCATATACTGGAGTGCCTTTTGGCTAAGAGGCTTAGTTGTCTCAACCATTCTACCCTGAATAATATTTTCAATAAATTCTTTTCTCAATGAAAACCAAGCTGGGACACAAATAAAATCATATTAAAATCAGAAGGACAGCACTTTTCACAAGTGCAAAATCCTGGAAACAAACCAAATACTTGTCAACAGGAAAGCAGATGAATAAACTGTGTTGTATGTACTCAGTAATATAGAACAATATGAGTGACTCTTAGCAATATAATACGTTCAAAATAAAGATTAGTAATTTAAATACAAGATAATAAATTTCATGTGAAGTTAAAAAGTAAAATGAATGAAAAAGGTAATTTTGTAAGGAATATATTTGTTTGAAAGAAAACTATATAAAAAAGCAAAAGAACAATGAACATAAGATTCAAGATGGTGATTATCATATTAAGGTGAGGCAGAAAGATGGAATAGGGACGTATAGAGCTAAATGTAAGTTAATATCAAGGTCTTAGCTTTCTTGGATTGAGGGTCCATATGGACGGACTTGTTCTAATTTTAAAACAAACAACTACAAATAAAGATAAATAAAAAAAGGGACATGAATGGGTCCATGATGAGCGTATATTATGACCAAGAATTTTACCTCATTCTGTGCACCAGTTACAAAAAAGTAAAAATGTAAACAAAATCAGAGAAAGTGATAGATTCAATGCTATTAAACAACAATAAAAAGTTCCTAATGTGGACATGAACAAATTATAATATGTGGATCTTATTTAGATCTTGATCCAAATAAACTATGAAAAGAAAATCTGACATTTATGAGGCAATTGGAAATGTCAGTGTTGACTAAATATTTTGATAATATTACAGATTATTGTTAATGTTTTAGGTATGATAAGGTATTATGGTTATATCTTTAAAGGTTTGTTTTTTTTTTTATCTTTTAGAAGTACATATTGAGGGGCGCCTGGGGGGCTCAGTCGGTTAAGTGTCCGACTTCAGCTCAGGTCACTATCTCGCGGTCCGTGAGTTCGAGCCCCGCATCGGGCTCTGGGCTGATGGCCCTGAGCCTGGAGCCTGCTTCCGATTCTGTGCCACCCTCTCTCTCTGCCCCTCCCCCATTCATGTTCTGTCTCTCTCTGTCTCAAAAATAAATAAACGTTAAAAAAAAAAAAAGAAATACATACTGAAATACTTATCAATGAAATGATATGATGTCCAGGATTTGATTCAAAAAAACATGGGAGAGGAAGGATAGGTGATAGACAAAAGAAGATTGACCATGAGTTGATACTTGTTGAACCTGGGGCATGAGCACATTATATTGGGTTTATTCATTTTTATTATGTTTGAAATTTTCCATAGGTTTTTAAATTTCCTAATTTTTTACTCAAACTAATTTGTAAATTTTGCAGTTTTGCAATACTTTCTCAAATGTTTTATTGTAATAATGTAAAGTATGATTAACTTGTAATGGCTCAATTTGCCTTTAAAACGATTATGGAGGTTGCACTTAAAGTACTTAATAGATTATCATACAAACTATAGTCTTATCGATTTTAATATTTAGATAGAACCATCCCCAGTATTTACAACTTATGCTAAAAAATGGGATTCCTGGGAAATGTGTTAGATGAGTCAGGATCTGCATCAGTCCTCCCTACACTGTAAACACTAAGAACAGCCATCTTTTATTTTGTAGATTTCTGAACAGAAGTTGAAAGAACTGATAATCAGTTGCTTAGCAATCTAATAATGGCTTGTTGCTCCCTTTCCTAGGACGCGGTGATAGCCACAAAAGCACCCTGGTGAGTTCCGGTTATGTTGCACCAGGAAAATGTGGATGTAGGGTTGATTCCACACATACTCCAGATTAGAATCCTTCAATTCTTTTTTGTCAGTTATGACAGCCAGATGGCTTAGCATGGAGATGTGAAGCCTAAGGCATGAAAAAACTTAAGAAGAGCAAAGGGCCAAGGTTTAATGAAGAGCTAAGGGCTCCACCAGGGAATGCTGCCTATAGAAAATTACACTCTAAATTTGACTGGACTCACTAGTCAAATTCATAGAGATAGAAAGTAGAACAGTGGTTACCAGGGACTTGGGGGAGAAGGGAATAGTTATTGTTTAATGCATACAGATTTCACTATAGAATGATCAAAGTTTCAGGGATGGACAGTGGTGATGGCTGTACACAATGCAAATGTACTTAATGCCAGTGAAATGTACATTTAAAATGGTTAAAATGGTAAATGTTGTTATGTATATTTTATCGAAATAAAAATTTTAATCAAAAACTGTACTTACATTAAATCCTGAAAGATCAATAGTAATGGCAGGTCCATCATCCCGGTCACCTTTAGGTGCAATCTGATTAAGCAGATGAAAATAGGCTCTTGAATCCTTCAAGGGAAGAAATGAAATAGAACTTTTAAAATGAATAAAAACATCATTTGATTTAGGAAAACAGTACTCAAACTGAAGAAACTGTCCTCATCTTGAAGAATGGAATAACTTTGTAACTTTACTTTAAACTTATATAGGCTCCTGAATACACTATGCTGTTTTGCACCTCAAAGCTTCTAGCAACACTGTTCCCTATACTTGGAATATCCTTCCTCACTTTTTCATTTGTTTAAGCTCTGAAGCATCAGCATTGGTTAAGATTAGGGTCAAGCATTATCTTCTGGAACCCTCCAGCCATTAACCCTCCAAGCCAATAAACTCAGAACTGCCTTGTAACTTGTTCTGAACAACAGAATGCAGTGAAAGTGATATTCTGGGGTTTCCAAGCTCAAGCCTTAATAGCTTCTGCTTCCTCCCTCTTGAAGTTAGCCTCCATGTAGGAAGTCCCAACCATCTGAGACTATCAGACTGTGAGGAAGCCCAGTCTAGCCATGTGGAAAGGCCTCATGGAGACACAGTGAAGCACTACACATGTGAGTGGTGGCCTCGTGCACCCTCCAGACCAGTCCAACTGACAGCTGAATGCCAATGAGTTAGTGATCCCAACCAAAACCATCTGAAGTAGAACCACTCAACCAAGCTGCATGAACCCACAGAATCATGAGAAACAATATTATTTTAAGCTGTTAAGTTTTCTTTTTTAAGGGTAAAGTGAATTCATTTATTTCTGCAGTAGACCTTTGGGCTTCTGTATCATCCTAACCTTTTGAAAGGAAGATACACAGTACATAATATAATTTTGTGAGCATCATATTAGACATCATTGGGGTTTATTTCTAGATTCCCTATTTCCAAATAATGCTTCTTAAGAGTGTCGACATACTCATTTATTAATTAAGGCATTGAGGAGAAACAGGGGAAAAAACTCCCTATAGGTAAAAACAAAATCCCAAAATAAGTTTTCTGGGTATACCGATAAATATAAAAATTAACCTATTACCTTTTGAGTGGCTTATTATATAGCAATAGATAACTGAAACATCCATCTACTAGTGTGTACCTGCCTGTGTAACTGGTAAGCTTCTCAAGAGTTAAATCTTTGTATCCCCTGTGCCTTGCAGAATACCCCACGGGAGGGGTTTAATAAATATCTGATGAACTGAATTTTAAAATAAGAGAGCACCCCTAAAATAAAATTTTATTTTATTTTTTTCACAGAATATCAGCTCTTTTATAATCAAGTGATTAAATTTTATTTTATTTTATTATTTTTTAAAAATTTTTTTTAACGTTTATTTATTTTTGAGACAGAGAGAGACACAGCATGAACAGGGGAGGGGCAGAGAGAGAGGGAAACACAGAATCCGAAGCAGGCTCCAGGCTCTGAGCCATCAGCCCAGAGCCCGACGCGGGGCTCGAACTCGGGGACCGCGAGATCGTGACCTGAGCCGAAGTCGGACGCTTAACCGACTGAGCCACCCAGGTGCCCCAAGTGATTAAATTTTAAATGAGCATGTAATAGATGAAAGAGAAATATAATGTCACTTCAAAGAAAGAGACTGTCATCTAAGCCCATTATGACAAAAACATAATCTGATTGAAGGTGTTAATATATCTACAGAAAATACAAATAAATGCTAATGCTGATTAGTCTAGGGTTGGAGGGTGGGAAATATAGAGAAGAAGGAGTCACAGGGACCGAGTTTGGCAATGCCTGCCAGGGAAGTGACCATGGGAGAGCTGTTAGGCATACAGAATGTTACAGTTTCCTCAACAAGCTCTCCCAGTAGGGAGGGAAGCATTGCAGGCTACTTTGGTTGAGAAACATACCTGAAGAATTCCTTTTGTCTACCGATTCCCTGTGCCCTCAGATATTTGGTCTCCTGTTAGCTGGTTATTGTCAAAGTGGGAGTAAGAGTGTTGGACTGGAGAGGTCCACGAGGGCCTCTCGTCCAGTGAACAGATGAATTTTTAGTTCAAATTAACAGACTGACATCTTCATTATAATTTAGTCTTTCTGTGGCATATGAAATAGGAAAGTACTTTATCTGCTAGCACAGTGCCTTCTCACAGCTAGTTGTATTTCTTCTTAAATATCAATAAACCAATTTTTTTTATTGCAAAAAGAGTATTTTGTCCTTTTTATTTTTTAAGACTTTATTGAAATTCTAGTTAGTTAACATACAGTTAACACTACTTTCAGGTATACAACAACACAACAACCCTAAACCTCCATACAACACCTGGTGCTCATCACCCATTCCCCCATCCTCTTTCTTTCTGGTAACCATCAGTTGAAACTCATTTTTTTTTAAAGAAAAGATTTTGCAATTATAATTGGGAGCTCCACTTCAGACAGAAAAACACAAAGTTTCATTTTCTACACTGTGTCGTTATGAATTACACTTCAAGTTTATGTCTGAACACCTTTTGCGTTTTTACATTCTATGTCCTTATTTATGTCACAACGTTGAGCATTAAAATATAAACCTTAATGTCGCTGCTGAAGTTGTTGATGGTACGCCATCCTGCATTGGTCAGATGGTAGTTCACCCATCGCAGCAATAATTCCTCTGGAGAAAGCTTCATCAGCTCTTCTAGATCCTCACCCTCATTTAGTAATGCAATTAGAGCTGAGAGGAAAACAATGAAATATAAATTCTTCCCGTAGTAAGTAGATGTCAATGAAAAGTAAATATTTTTTATGGTTCTACCTTCATTCCTGGAAATCTCAATATCAGCAAAAAGACCAACTTTGATGATCTGCCAGAGAAGTCCCAAGACCAGGTGAGGTTTTCCTTCTTTGAGATCCTGTGCACCAATGTTGACCACTGTGCAACCAATGGCTGAGGCAGAATTCAAGGCCAGGTTTAAATTTTCCTGAATTGCCACAAGGAAAAATACATGTGAGAAAGTACTTTTCAAGTCTTATCAACTAGTTTTGAAAGTAAATTAGAAACAATAGATTGTGAAAATTCAGATTTTAAAACATACGTAGTATTTACAAAAGCAAAATACCCTAGTCAAGAAAAAAAAAAAACCTATGGTTTTAACCGTCTCTTTACTACTCAATCTCTCTCCCTTGCACTCATAGATATTATATGTCATTTTCATCCTATCATATTTCTCTTCTTTCATACATCATAATACTACATAAACCCATCATCATGAGGTAAAAAACTAGATTATCGCAACTTTGCAGTCCTTTACAAATTGAATGAGGCTTCTTTGGGATAAAGTTTCATGGAAACTGGTAGTATCCCAGCAGATCTATTCCCAGAGCTCTAAAATTACTGATTCAATATGACAGATTTAATATCCAAATTAACACTTTGCTCCTTTTCAGAGATCTGTCTTTTCCCATTCTATTTTGGAATACTCTTTCAAGCCTCCTAAAAATCTAGACTATTATCCCCTAGAATGTTATCTCTAAAAATAAAACTGTAAAAGATTTAGGCCTCAGGCCCATCCTGTAGTTATTGCAAAATAGCTAGATAATATTTTTTATTTTCTTTAACATACAGCATACAAATGTTAAAAGTAAAACCAAACAATAAATTTTTACAATAGTGAGAAACACTGCATTTCAGGGTCAGTGCCATAAAAAATTATGTGACACATGTATTCTATGATATATATGAATATTTTCAGCAATCATTAGATACTAAACAAAGCATCCTGACACAAGATGTGAAAGAAAATAAACTTCTCGCAACTGCAATCGGAAATGGCTTCTTGAAGAATTCCTGCCAGGATTATGCAATATTATTGGCTTATTGGAAAGTGGGAGACAAGAAAGCCATGTTAGTCAACAGTCAATTCTTCTCAAGGATAACAGGAAATGGGAGTACCCCTTAACAGTCCAAGATAAACCATGTACCAACTGCCCCAAGGTTGTAGCTTCCTCATAAAAGAGACTAAACAACTTTAGCAGAATCAAGGATTGTATTTGCCAATAGAAATGAAGGATAGAGCTTAGCAGTAGCTCACTTTTAATAGCTGCAGCTGTGGCTAGTGTATTAACTAGTTGCTATTGCTACCATGATACAAGAGTGGCAGTATACCATAGTGATTATAAGGATGGGCTCTAGATCTAGACCACTGGGATCATATCCTGGGTAATTTCTCAGTACCTCAATTTTCTCATCCGTAAAAATGTAGGTATCTTATTTTAAGAGTGCTGGGAAGAGTCAAAGAGGTAATTCATCAGTTTGTTTAGAACAGTGACTGGTAACTAGTAAGTACTTAGTAAATACTAATATCTACCACTGCTCTAGAGATTTTGAGGGGAAAAGTGTGGTGACTATAAATTCCTGAGTTCAATAAGACTTGAAGGGAGAAGCTGACTACAGAACATATAGTAAAAAAGAATAACCCAAATTCTGTGAAATAGTAAAACAGGTGGTAAAACTATACAGTACTCTTATTTCAACCAAGAACAACAGTATCAAGCAAATATTTGTTAATAAAAGCAACTTGGGGGCACTTGGGTGGCTAAGTCAGTTAAGCGTCCAACTTTGGTGCAGGTCATGATCTCACAGGTCATGAGTTCCAGTCCCATGTCAGGCTCTGCGCTGACAGCACGGAGGCTGCTTGGGTTTCTCTCTTTCCCTCTCTCTCTCTCTGCCCCTCCCCTGCTTGTGTGTGCTTTCTCTCTCTCAAAAATAAGTAAACAAACATTAAAAAGAAAAAATAAAAAATTGTATTAGAAAAGCAACTCGGGGCATCTGGGTGGCTCAGGCAGTTAAGTGTCAAACTCTTGATTTTGGATCCATGGGTTTGTGGGGTAGAGCCCATAGTGCAGACAGCACAGAGCCTGCTTTGGATTCTCTCTCTTCCTGTCTCTTTGCCCTTCTCCTGCTCACATGCATGTGCATGCACTCTCTCTCTCTTTCAAAAATAAACTTAAAAAAATAAAAATAAATAAAAACAACTGAATGATTACAATTATATAACTTGAATACTACTACCTTAAGTTCATTCAAAGCACTTTGAATCTTAATTTCATTCAGTACAAAATGCAGCTGAATTTTATTTAATAAAAACCTAGTTTTTATGGAAACTGAAATTACGTTAAATCAAACATTTTACATGAATGGACCTTGAACCCATTATGTTAGGTGAAATAAGTCAGAGAAAGACAAATACTATATGACCTCACTTATATGTGGAATCTAAAACAAAACAAAACAAAAAATACCAAATTCATACAGAAAGAGATCAGACTTGCAGTTATCAGAGGCAAAGTGTGAGGGGAGGAAAATTTGGAGAAAGGTGGTCAAAAGGCACAAACTTCCAGTTATAAGATAGTTAAGCACTAGGGATGTAATGTACAACATGATGACTGTAGCTAGCACTGCTGTATGATATCCAGGAAAGTTTTTAAGAGAGTAGATCCTCTGAGTTCTCATTGCAAGGAGAAAATTTTTGTCCTTGTTTCTTTTTATTGTATCTCTATGAAAAGATAGATATTAGCTGAACTTATTGTGGTAATCGTTTCACAATATATGTAAGTCAAGCCATTGCAGTAATGTATGTCAATTATTTCTCAATAAAACTGGAGTAAAAAAAGGTTTCACCTGGGCCTAACCACCCATTAATAAAGGCCTTACATTTTACAGCACAGTAACATGATTACTAGCAAAGGACAAATACTTACAGAAATAGTGAAATGGGTGAGCTTTTTCTTATTAATGGCTCTTTCATCAATTGTATCTGGTTCAGATAAGTTGATCATCTTGCTAAAGAGAAAATGACAATAATTTAGTTTAAGACTCCGAGTTTATTTAAGATAAATAATTTAAGTTAAATAATTTAAGACTTTTTAGTTTGTTTTTGCAAGTAGACAAAACAGCTAAATTTTGAAAAGTAATAACAGTCCATTTCTTTAAATATTATACTGTGATTCACATCAGGGACTTACTTTTTAAAACTTAAGAAATATTCCCTAACCTAAAACAAATCCGTCACCCACTACAATAGTAATCTCAGCATTTCCTCCTAAGTTTTTAAAACTTGCATTTTCTTTATGTGAGCCCTGTCTTTATGTCATTTAATGACCATCAACATTCAGCAATCTGAAATGTAAAACAAAGAAATCCTCAAAAAGCCAAGTTTCATAAAGTGGTAACAACAGTGTCAAAATTACTGTTGCAGAAAGAGCCAGAGACATGGTTTTTCTAAAACTTCAATAATTCAAACATTTAAAAGAAATTAATATAAAATTTATCTCTAGATTTTAGAATCTATTTTACATTTTAAAATAAAGATAGGATGGGGCATGGGGCGGCTCAGTTGGTTAAGCATCCAACTTCAGCTCAGGTCATGATCTCACAGTTCATGATTTCGAGCCCTGCATCGGGTGGGCTCGAGCCCCGCTTTGGGTGAGCCCCACTTCCCTCTCTCTCTCTCTGCCCCTCGGGATTCTGTCTCTCTCTCTGCCCCTTGCTCACTTGTGCCCTCTTTTTCCCTTAAAAATAAAAAATAAAAATAAACAAAAAATAAAGACAGGAAAATATCCATTCAGCTCATAATAGGAATCTCCTCTGAAGGTCAGAGGACGAGATCAGCATTACAGGTGGAGGTCAAGGTCTATTTTACATATTATATTCTAAAAACTAGTACCTTGTACTTGAGGGTAGGTTGGGTTTTTTTTTTCTTTTTAAGTAAAAAGACTGAAAGAAATATGCCAGAATATTAATGATAGATAATTATGGGTAATAAGAATATCTGTGATACTTATTCTCTTCTTTGTAAGTTTTCTCTATTTTTATAAACTTAAAAAAAAAAGACACCTGCTTTGTACAAAGAAGTATGCTGGAACTATAGTTACGGTACACACAACAGAGACAAAGAAATGCTCTGAGAGAGTTTACAGCCTAGTGAGCAGAAACATACTGCAAAGAGCCAAGGATATGACAAGATTGATTTAAAACATTAATTTCATTTAAGCACAAATGAGATCTTTCTTTTACATCTCCTCATGTCCCTGTCCCAGTCAATACTCCCTTATTGAAAGTGAAAAAAAAAAAAACCCTTTGAACGTTTTTATTTTATTTTTTTTTAATGTTTAGTTTTGAGAGAGAAAGAGACAGAGTATGAATGGGGGAGGGGCAGAGAGCGAGGGAGACAGAGAATCCAAAGCAGGCTCCGGGCTCTGAGCTGTCAGCGCAGAGCCCCACATGGGGCAGAACCCGTGAACCACAAGATCATGACCTGAGCCAAGGCTGGATGCTTAACCAACTGAGCCACCCAGGTGCCCCCTGTGAATGTTTTTAAATACATCGGAGGAATAACTCAAAGTTTTCCTGGGATCATTAAGGAAATAGATGGAAAAGTCACCAGAAAAAGAAGACATTGCTTTTGAAGAAAAATGTGGGGATGCTTTGGTACTTAATTTTCTATGTAATATGAATTCTTTAATACCTACACACTTGTTCGCAGAACTGTAGTTTTCATGGAATGTTCATCAATGGAGACAGAAAGAACATATCTCCCTGAACCTAAAGTTTGACTCACCAAAGAAGGATGCCATCCGCAAGTGATTTGAAAAGACTGCCATCATGAGGATTCATGGGTAGGAGATGTTTACAGTCAGGGTCATCCTCCAGAGCTTTGTTTATCCAGTTAACAAAAGCCACTTTTTCTTCCTCTGGAAACAGAAAATCTTAGTTAGCAAACCCCACTGCACAAAATTAACCATACTACAAAAACATACTTTTTAACTTACGTTCAAAGATAATAAATGCTTATTATTAAAACTCTACTAAAATACTAAAGGGTTTAAGAGGGCATAAGGGCTTAAAGAGAGAGGGGACTTCATTCCACTTTTTCATCTGATATATTAGGGGACAGGAAGATATATAGCTTAAATGAGCACAATAAATATTCTACTTGATTCTAAAATCTTTACTAATACATATTGTTCCTGAAAGATAATGAATCAGAAGCTGACTCTCAGAAGTCAGATTACACACATACACACACACCAGGGTTAAAAATACAAGAAACAAATTTCCACAACAATAAACTCCACAACCCCCACCAAAATTTAGAGTTGTGATCTGGGGCTTATAACAGAAATGCTAATTTCAATCAAGAGTTATTTGAATGAATAAAACAGCTCCATTTCTGTGGAATTCCTACTATAAGAAAGCTGATGCAAGTCTAGATATGAGGATTCTCAGTCATCTGCATCCTCAACTTCTCAACATATCATTTCTTCTGTGGGTACACTGATCTTTAGACAGAAAATATTGTTGAGCTAAGCAGTGGGAAGAATAGGAAGAAAACTTAAAAGAAAAATGTTCTACTGCTTTATTATTACTCTGTAAATATAAAAATCATTTAACAACATAAATCTTCAAAGAAAATAGTTCCCTTTTTTTAAAGTTTGTTTATTTTGAGACAGACAACAAGAATAGAGAGGGAGAGTGAGAGGAAGAGAGAGAATCCCAAGCAGGCTCCGCACTGTCAGTGCAGAGCCCAAGGTGGGACTCAATCCCACAAACCATGATCATGACCAAGCTGAAATCAAGAGTCAGCTGCTTAACTGACTGAGCCACCCAGGTGCCCCATAATTCCCATTTCTAACACAGAGTAGCATATGGTGACTTGACCTTCCCCAATTCCTAGAATTAGGTAATTTTCCTAAGGGCATATTTGGCAGGCACTCCCAAAATGTTATCCATCACTCACTCACACACACACACACACACACACACACACACACACACACACACAGAAGCAGTTACTAATATTTCTCTTTTGTACATATCATAATCTGCCTTTTAAGATTATCTTCTTGCTTCACCATACATACCTCCTCAGAGACTTAGAACCTAGGGATTTAAACATCAATGGGATATGGTACCTTCCATTTTAGTTCCATTTGTGGTAACTTTGTATCTTTATGATAAAGATATACAAAGAAATACAACATAAGGGATATAAATACACCACAAGAGAGATATAAGCAATATTTTAGAGAATTTAAAGAAAGAAAGAATCACTTCCAGTTGGGGTGGTCAAGAAAAGGCTTTATGGAGAAGGTACAATTTGAAAGATGGATTTTTAAGATGGGCAGGGAAAGGAAAGATGTTCCAGGTATAGGAAATGGGATTGAGAAACTGTTTCACAACTACTAGGATGGCTATAATAAACAAAATGGACAATCACAAGTGTTGGTGAGAATGTGAAGAATTGGAACTTTTCATACATTGCTAGTGGGAATGCAAAATGGTGCGGCAACTTTGTAGAACAGTTTGGTAGCTTTTAAAAATGTTAAACACAGAGTTACCAAAAGACCTAGCAATTCCACTCCTAGGTATTAAGATAAGTTAAAGCATATGTCCACACAAAAATGTGTATACAAATGTTCACACAGCATTATTCATAATAGCTGAAACAACCTGAACGTCTATCAACAGACAAAAGAACAAACTGTGATATCATCCAAAAACCAAAATATTGTACAGCAATAAAAAAACGCCGTATAATGTATGTCCCAACATGGGTGATCCTTGAAAATATTATGCCAGTGAAGGAGCCTGTCAACTCTCAAGTGAAAGGCCACTGCTGTATGATTTCATTTACATGAAATTTCCACAATAGGCAAATCTACAGAAATAGAAACTAGAGTAATGGCTGCCAGAGGCTAGGGGAAGGAGGAATTGGGAGGGACTGCTAATGAGCATGGGGTTTCTCCTTGGGGTAATGAAAGTGTTCTCAAATTAGACAGTGGTGATGACTGTTCAACTCTGTGAATGTGCTAAGAACTAATGAACTGTACACTTTCTTTTTTAAATGTTTATTTATTTATTTTGAGAGAGGGAGAGAGAGAGTGGGTGGGGGAGGGGCAGGGAGCGATGAGAATCTCACGCAGGCTCTACACTGCCTGCACAGACATTCAGTCGACTGAGCCACCCAGGCGCCCCTGAACTATACACTTTTAAAGGGTGAATTTCATAGCATCTCAATTATATCTCAATCAAGCTGCTCTTTTTTAAAAGCTACTAAATACTCCATACCTAGTTCTAGGTAATCTTTACATGAGTAATCATTTACACATGTACATATTCCTATGTAAAAAAAAAAAATCATCAACCATCAAGCCATATACTTAAAAATAGTACACTGTATGCTCTTACTATGTGCCTCTTATACCACAATAAATGAGAAAAAAATATATATGGTGACAGACATCAGAAAGGTGATTTCCTCTGGGGAGAAACAGTTCCTGTTCGAGGCATGAAGGAACCAGTGAAAGTGATGAAATGTGTTCTCTTGATCTGGTGGCAGTTACATGGATGTTTACACATGCAAAAATTCACTGAGCTGTACTGGTAAGATTATAGCACTTTGCTAAATGCATATTATATCTCAGTAAAAAGATCTTTTAAAATCTTTTAAAATTTGACAACATTTTCATTAGAATGCGTAGGTAGATATGGAATTAAGGACTGAATCCCTATCAAAAAATAGCCGTAGCATTTACAGGCCACTGACTTTAACCACACTTCTCTAGTGGGAAAAGGATAGAAAAAAATTACAATGGGTGGGAAAAGTGTGAGTATATTGCTATAGAAAAATCCAGTTAGAAAGGAAAACAATCAACAGGACAATTAACAGATTCAGATCTCAAAGGAAAAGGGGGAAAAGTTACAGTGAGTTTTTGTTAATAATTTAAAGAGCACAGTTCGAATTATACTCTTATGAACAAAAGGAACTGGGCCAAAGGTTCTCAGACATCTCGACCACGAGAAGGAAGCTTAACATGGGGTAAGACATATCATCTTAAGAGTTAATGTGACTCTGGATTTCCCACCGGGCAACAATCCAGTGATTCTATCAGATTCAGCAAATCAGGTACTGTGCTCTCTAGTCACCCAGTTGCTTGATAATCAGGAATCTCAGGTCCTGGAAAATGGAAGGGAAACGTCCTTGCAATAAACCTCTCCATAAATTCTCAGATCAGGCCTAAAAGCAAACTCAATTCACCAGTCAAGATGAAAAATCCATTCAGAGGTCATGACTGAACATAGTCAATGCCGAAATGTAAATAATTTCTATTTTGTTCTTTCTAATCTCTTTGCTGTGTGCTGTGTGCTGTGCCTGACACATAGTAGGGACCCACTGATTTCAGTGATTCTACAATTTTTCATCCTGACAGCTCTGAAACTGAGAGGCATGTCAAATTTGATGGCACATTATAGTCTGATTTTCTTTCAATGGTACATAAAACAATGGTGTGAATTACAATGAACAGCATCTTAGATTTGATGAAATACCAGACTCAGTGAATGAGTCAATGAATCAAAGATCAAACTTAGAGTTGGAAGTTACCTGAATAAGAATGCTGTGTGCCCTCACTGGAAATGGATGATGTTCCTCCAATAGCAGTAATCCCTTCCCTCTTGTTAATTATTTTGCGGAACGTCTTACTGATGTCTTTGCTTTTTAACTCTTGCATCAGCTGGAATGGAATATAAGTAAAATTGAGCCTTGGTCAAATCATCATAAAAAACCTTTCAACATGAAGAATTACAAGTTATTTAGACTTCTTTATTTATTTGGAATGACACCAAAATAAATCCTCATCTGGGATTCTCACCCTTATTGCTTGTGTGCATAGACAGCACTCATGTCATTTTACCCATAACACAAAATGTACAAACGTTTGCACTGCAAGGACTAAAAGAAACTTTGTTATTATTAAGCTTAAATTGAATGCATTGAAATTATTCTCCTACACTTGCCATGATCTTTTGTATTGAAAACTAAAGAATAACTACATGATGAAGATTTTTAAATGCTTTAGTGAAGATATTTGCTTGTCTGAACATTGCAAATGCATACATGTTAAAATAAATAAGTCAGATGTCACAGGAAATAACGTAGCTTGGACAAACACCCTCTCTCAATCACTCTTGTGACTGGCCAGACTGAATTTAATCAGTACTCTAAGCAGCAGCCGGAGTGAAGTATTTTTGGGTTTTTTGTTTTTTAATTTTAAAAATTTTTTTAAAGTTTATTCATTTGGGGTGGGGGAGGGCATGCGTGGGGGGAAGGGTGGAGAGAAGGAGAGAGAGAGAATCCCAAGCAGGCTCTGTGCCAACAGTGTGGAGCCCGACGCAGGGCTCCATCTCATGAACTGTGAAATTATGACCTGAGCAGAGATCAAGAGTCGGGTGCTTAACTAACTGGGCCATGCAGGTGACTCCAGAGTGAGTTTTTAAAATTTCGCATCTGATCATGTCACGTCACACTCTCTTCCTCCTACATCACTGGCTTCCTATTGTACTTACGATAAAAATGAAAATCCTACAAGATCCTGCATGACCTGACCCCAACTTATTTCTCTAGCTGCATTCGTTACCTTCACCATCTCCCCCCACCCACGCTCAACTTGTTTCCAAGTGCTTGAGAGTATCCACCAATCCTGAAGCCAGCCTGTCTCGAACATCATTCATTTCTCCCACTCAACCCCTTTTACCTGTTTAACATCTTACTTCAGATCTCAGCTCGGTCTTCATAGTTTCCGACACGTTCTCTGCATCCCTGGGATCTCTAGCCTCACCAGCAAGTTCAGCTCCTTCTACTATGAACTCTCAAGGGACCCATACTGCTCTACCATAGCAATTATGATAGATCTCTTTTAGCCATTTGTGTGACCCTGCTTCCCCACATGTAAAGTCCCTGAAGGCAGGGATCATCTCTCTTTTTGTTCATTGCATTATTCACACACAGTGCCTAGCAGAACCTAGCAAGAAAGGAGCTCAAATCTTTGCTTAGTGAACAAAGGATGCAAAACCAGACGGTTCACATTTCACAAATATTTAATCAATTACATTAATGGTTATATTTTCATATGAAAAATACAGTCATGGCAGTGGTGGTGGTGGAAGGGTGTGGCAGCTCACTCAACTGCTGGCTGGCAATGGCAGTGTGGCCATCTCTCTTGGCCTGACCTTTTGAAACACAAGATATTCAATATTCAGTGCTACAATCTACTTTTCTTTTGTCAGTTGAGTCATGTATTATTTTTCATCTTGTTCGGTTCCCTGAGCCTTGAGGTACTTTTTAATAATGACACCCATGTTATCATAGCCAGCATTGGGATTTACCTGGTGGCATTTGCTGAAACTAAAGATATCACTTAGCATGAGGAAATAACCAGTTTCCAGGAGGTATAGCTTCCATACCTTAGCTATTTCAGTCACACACAAAAATATTCCATTTCTCAAGACCAAGTACTGAGACATTAAAACATTCTATACACACAGATAGTCAATAAGCACTGAACTCAACTGTAGTCTTACGAGCACATAAGCTATTACTATTTAAATCTGACTTCCAACAACTTGAGAATTTTTTCCCCTCTGTTTTATGAATTATTTGTGGACACTATTGTTGTTGTCATCCTACTCGTCATTTTAAAGCAGTGTTTTTTCTGGTCTCTGAAGCCAGATTTGACCAGAGAGCAATGATATTACTAAAACTCTTCTCAAAGCAAAAAGATCAGTAACCAGAAAACTGAATTACTTACTGACACAAACTCTTCAAAACTGATTTTGCCATCTTTGTTGTTGTCAGCCACTGATAGAATTTTCTCCACAATCTCGCGCACCTTGTAGCCAGGCAGAGGAAGGCTTGCTTCCTTAAACAGGTCCTGTAGTTCATAGTCACTAACATACCCACTGTTGTCAATATCTGTAAAGATAAATTATGAATTGTCAAATCTCATTTGCACTCTTTATTCAAGGTGTGCACCCTGAAGGCCTCATGGGAGATTCACAGGCAGGTAGAACCTTTCAGGTTTGTCTCACAAGTGGCAGTAACCTTTTCTCCTGCACCTGAACTGTACAAGGGAGTCTATACACTTTATCAAAATATTCGTAGTAAATGGACTTTATCCCCATAGGTTTAGGACTACCATGTGTATTTTAAGTGCACAGTTTGAACAATGCTCTGACAGATGAAAAACTCAGGTTTAGCAGAACACCCATCCAGACTTTAACCTCACAGAATTTACAAAATGGATCTGCAGGCCCCACATTCTCTATAAAATATGTGCATCATATTAAATACACATAAGGTATCTCTGTTCTACATTTCACTTGGTGCCACTTCTGTTTCATTTGTTAATAATTCATTGCTTCTTCATTATGTATTTATGATACCATTATGTAGGCCGAATCATGTTTGATGGCGTTTTTCCATAAAGTGTTCAAGAAATAATTTCACACCTATATTTGAACTCTTGGAAGGGTTTCCAGGTGTTTTCATGTTATCGCTGAGATGCCCTTCCCTGGGTTTTCCCTAGAGACTAGATAACACTTCTTGACACAGAACAAAGGCAACACAAAACACTTCTGCCCAGAGTTGGCAACATGGCTTTGGACTGTCTGATTAGTTGCCTGGATCCACCTTGTTATATAGGCTTTCTTCGTTCATCTGGTACCAGTTGCTGTGTTTCCTGTATTTTACTTTTTCCTTTCAGTAAAAGAGCTGTCCTCACTATACTCAATTAATTACAAAGACAAAAACTTTTAGACTTACTAGTGTGCAGAACAAGTGGAAAGTTTCTAAAATAGAATCTACCAATAACCAAAATACTGCTATAATCTCAAAAGTCAGCTAATAAGCTAAACTACTGGACATTGCAATAAAAATATCACTTTCTTCGAACTTAGAGCAAAATATCATTGTTTAGTACAAGTTCAGAATTGTTTCCTATATTTTGAGATAGACAAATGTTGTTCATAGCAATATTATTTACAGTAGCAAAAAGGTAGAAACAACTCAAGATGTCCTTCAACAGATGAATGGATAAACAAAATGTGGTACAGACATAAAATAGAATGTTATTCACGATGGGGGGTTGGTATTTATTGGGTAGAGAGTTTCAGTTTAGGAAAATGAAAGAGTTCTAAAGATAGAGATAGTGGTATGGTTGCATAACAACATGAATGTACTTAATGCCACTGAACTGGACACTTAAAAATTCTTAAAATAGTAAATTTTATGTCTATTTTACCATAACTTACAAAGGAAAAAAAAAGAAAAAAAGACAAATATTTTCACCTCTCATCTCTCCCTAGAGACCCCAAAATATCCCATCTAGTAAGGTTGGATGGGCATGTCCCTCTGCCTCTGGGAAAGGTTGTTTCGTACAAATTATCAGAGGGAATAGTAGGTTCTTAAGGAACAATTTATCTGGTCAATAAAGCTAGTACATATTATGCTAGTGTTAGCACTGCCTTCATACAGAGTAAATTATCTGGCTGTCAGATTTGTTCCATCAGTGAATTATTTATTCAAAATATCATTAAATAAATATTGCAGGATTATATGTCCATGAGTCATAAAGAGTAAAGTTCATGTACTAAACAAAGAAGAGATTACTAATTCATTCATTTCTACCAAGACCTAGGCAGCACTTTTATTCAAGCTACCAAACTGCACCTATAAAATAACACCAATAGCAGACTAGGGATACATTTTTATTATTTCCTCTGTTTCAACACTCAAAATGAGCAGAATGTCCTAATAACTGCCTAATTTTTGTCTTGAAAAGACTCTGGGCACTGCATATAATACTCTATAAAATTTATTATTAAAAATAATCTTTTAGAGGCCATACCATATTCATGCAATGCTCTAATGACAAATATATTGTCCTCAAAAAAACAAAAAACAAAAACAAAAACAAAAAAACAAGATTAAGGCATTCCCTGTGAGCCTAATTCAGCCACCATGCAGACTGTATTCGGAAGGTTTGAGTTACTCTGGGGATGGCTGTGCAGGGAGAAGTGGAAGGGTCCAGAGATTTGTACAACTCACTTCACTTCATAGCAATGATGTGTAAGTTGTGAGCTTCCTGACAGCTTTACTTTTTTCTTTCTGGAGAGGCTTTCTTTTTCAAACTTCAATCTTTCTTTTCTCTTTATATTGGTCTCTAAAATTCTGTACCACATCTCATTTACATGAATTTTAGTCATGATTCACTAGGTTTGTGAGAAATCTAGGCACAAGATCAATTGTGATCATGATATGTCCACCCCAGTCTATTATCTGACCGTTTCTCACAGACTGTCTTTTTTTTTTTAACGTTTATTTATTTTTGAGAGTGAGAAAGAGTGCAAGTGGGAAAGGGGTAGAGAGAAAGAGGAAGAGACACAGAATCTGAATGTGAGCTGTCAGCACAGAGCCTGGCATGGGGCTCAAACTCACGGACGGAGAGATCATGACTTGAGCTGAAGTCAGATGCTTAACCAACTGAGCCACCCAGGTGCCCCACAGACTGCTCCTCTGTACCAGAGAAGGAGCCTACTATGGGAGGAGCAGGATTGGTGGTGTCACCATCCCAAGATCCTTTCACTGGGCTCGCCTTTCACTTGCATACATTTGCAGACTAGAGCAAAAGATATTTATCTTCTTGTTTGCCACAGGTTTCCTAGGAGCAAAAGTGCAGAAGAATTGTGATCCAAAAGAGTATGAGGGAATTTTTTTTGGAAGAAAAATACAAAGCCATCAAATGATAATGTCATAAAGACAAAACACTGAATGGCTTTAAAAAGTGAAAGAAGAAAAATAAGACACACAGCCTTTAAAAACAATATTCAGATTTTAAAATGTTCTGCGCGAAGTCAGAAAGTGTTACTGTTAGCAACAAATGTGAAGGCCAGAGTTCAGTTTATAAACAAGGAAGTGTTTCTATATTTTCTTTCTGTAATGAGGATATCATGTTAAACGTATTCAGTTACACTGTCATTCATTAACCTGGATTACTCTCAGCAAAGAAATTATCAAAGAATTCAAAGTCCAATTCTCTTAGAAATTCAAGCCAGTCTTAATTTATCTTTCAGAAAGAAAGAATCCAGTGAAACCTAGATGGGGGGGGTGGGGGGGGGGAGAAACAGGATAAAGCTAGGGGTAAATGGGTGGTAGTAAAACCAATAGAGGGTATTCCATTCCTGGAAGTCTGACATCAAGCACAATAGCAATGTCGTATTTAGTTTTTCTCAAGCATACCTATTTTATTAAATGCTTCCTGTAGCTCTTCCAGCTCTTCCCGAGAAATGGTAGTGGTACTGTTTTCCATCTTCGAAGAAAAGACTACCTTCAGGTCTTTATAGCTAGAAAAAACAATGTTATAAAAAGAACATTAGCCCTTTGAAAACATTTATCTAAGCAATACAGAATACACAGGCAGTAAAATCTCTAGAAGAAATCACCTGAGAAGTCTGCCTGACAAGGAACAAATAGGAACAGATATCCCATAACACTATTTCCCAGCATAGGTGGGCCAGACAATAAGAGAGTCCGCAGAGGGAAGGAATGGAAGGAATGCCTGTCTTTTACATCTTGTCCTTACACAGGGCATACATGTTTCCCAGTAGCCTGTACAATTTTCATTTACATTGTACCCCGCTCCTTCAGTAAAATAAACATTTCAAGTTTGAGAGAAGGGTAGCATTTATAAATGTAAAGGAAGTGGTCAGGAAGTAAAATGTTAAGACATGAATAATGTCCACAAAAAGAATAAAGTAAGCACATAATTTTTCAAACAATTTATACATTAACATTTTCACTGATCAGTTAAAAATCGTTTTAAATTGTGTGAAGTCCTCGAAGAGTGTTACGGCTCATTTGTCACTTGTATACATACTTGCTTAGGAATTTGGGGGGGGGGTTCTTCCCCAAATTTCTGTATCTTACAGTTATTCTGGGGCCTGGTTCTAATTAAAGTATAATTAAATCTTCGGGTTTTAAAAAATATACCATTGCCCACTATTTAATTTTTAATTTTTTTGAATGTTTATTTATTTTTGAGAAAGAGAGACACAGCATGAGTGGGGTAGGAGCAGAGTGAGAGGGAGACACAGAATCCAAAGCAGGGTCCAGGCTCTGAGCTGTGAGCACAGAGCCTGACACGGGGCTCGAACCCATACACCGTGAGATCATGACCTAAGCTGAAGTCCAACGCTTAACCGACTGAGCCACCCAGGTGCCCCTATTTAATTTTTAAATAAATTAAATAGTCATGAGTAACTTTTTCTTTCTTTCTTTCTTTTTTTTTTTCAACGTTTATTTATTTTTGGGACAGAGAGAGACAGAGCATGAACGGGGAAGGGGCAGAGAGAGAGGGAGACACAGAATCGGAAACAGGCTCCAGGCTCTGAGCCATCAGCCCAGAGCCTGACGCGGGGCTCGAACTCACGGACCACGAGATCGTGACCTGGCTGAAGTCGGACGCTTCACCGACTGCGCCACCCAGGCGCCCCAATGAGTAACTTTTTCAAGGTGTCAAGGTGAGAAACTCATTGCTTCATCACTAAGCTGTCATCGAACCAAACTGTGTTTCATTCTTGTCTCTAGGTCCGTGTACTCTGCATTCTCCCAAATATAATGTGGTCACAAGCCATATAAACACATAAATATGTATTTGAATAATAATACACATTAATTTATGTAATAATATATAAAGTATATATTATATACTTGTGAAATAAAAATTTGCATTTTAAAAGAAAGCTGCCTTTGTAAAATTCTTTGTAAAGTTTTGGAGGAAGAATTCTTGCTAGATCGACTCATATTTATCAGGCACATCATTTGCCAGTCCTGAAACCCTCCAGAAGGCAGTTACTAGAATTCACTTTGCAATTTTAGAAATGAGGAACACAGCATTTAACCAGCTTCCAAACACCTGGCATGGAAGGAGTCCTACCTGGATGCCTGAGACAGCTCAGAAGAGCACAGTATTTCAGAGTCATCTTGAAAGATGCAGCCCAAAGGCAGCCAGGATCACTGACCAGAGACTCACCAACAGGGCAGGTTATGTTGAATTCTATAGACAGATGTATCTTCCCATAGATTTTGTTATGTGCCATATATTTCTTCAGTAATTCCAAAACTGCTTTCCTTCTCCACTTTGTTTTTTTTAGCCCATATAATTTAAAGAACTTTCTTTCACCAATTAAAGCCTTTCTCCCCCACTCCTAATCCTCAAGGGTATCCTGACATAACAAAGTATATATTTAGAAAGTTAAGGAAGTATATTCTAAAAATGAACTTCCCAATTAGATGAAATGGGATCTGATCTTTTATCCTCCCTCAAATTTCTAACTTCCATGAACCTCTAAAAGCTTTACCAAAATTGGGGCACCCGAGTGGCTCAGTCAGTTGAGTGTCCGACTTTGGCTCAGGTCATGATCTCACGGTTTGTTGGGTTCAAGTCCCGCAGCTAGCTCTGTGCTGACAGCTCAGAGCCTGGAGCCTGCTTCCGATTCTGTGTCTCCTTCTCTCCCTCTCTCTGCCCCTCCCCACCCTCAAAAATTAAAAAAAAAAAAAATTACAAAAAATTTTTTAAAAACTTTACCAAAATTAGTCTAAGCAGCCATTTATAATTTATAGGATCTAAAACCCCAGGATCCAGAACAGTTTCAGCGAAAAGGCATTAAGAACAGCCCTTGAGACCAAGAAGATTCTGAAACCTTTCTACCAACTGTAAAGATCCCAACTGTGAGGGACCAAACCTGTTTTCACTGGCACCTTTTGGTTTCTGGGCTATTCTGTTTTCTCTCCTCCCCCTGTGGCCCTAGCCCTGGTCACCTGAGATCCTGAATTCTTGAGGTAGCCGTTGACACAGAGGAGGCAGCCTGCCCCCTAATCTATCCTCCAAAATTCCCTTTTTTCCTTACTTCCCCCTTCTCTAGTAATATAAAAAATAATGGCAAATATTTACTGAGGGCTTTCAATGGGCCTGGAGCTATGCTAATGTCATACATGAGCTTACTATGTATTGATCTGTTCTTCTATTGATTGAACAAGTGTCCTCCCTTAAATGTAAATTAGAGGGCTGCACAGGTTACCTAAGGAAGGTTTAAAAAAGAGAGAGAGAGAGAGTGAGAAAGAGAGAGAGAGAGAGAGAGAGAGAGAGAGAGAGAGAGAGAGAGAATCAACATCAAATCTGTTTCTAATGCCTCCAAACCCTTAAAATCTACATGTAGTTCAATTAGCATCCCTATTCTCTCACTGCAAGCATCACAGGTAGTTTTAAAGAAAAGACTGATGACCACTTCACACTTAAGTATAGGTGACTGATAAACCTTTACAGTGCTCATCAGATTTAAATTTTAAGGGCAAAACTTTTTTTAAGGATATGAGGGAATTTTTTTTTAAAGTTTATTTATTTTGAGAGAGAGAGTGTGCACAGCAGGGAAGGGGCAGAGAGAGAGGGAGAGAGAGAGTCCCAAGCAGGCTCCGCACTGACATTGAGGAGCCCAACATAGGGCTTGAACTCACAAACCGAGAGATCATGACCTGAGCTGAAACCAAGACTCAGATGCTTAACTGACTAAGACACCCAGGTGCCCCTTAAGGGCAAATTTATATTTTAAGGGCAAATGTCTGTTTTCTTTAGACTAACAGATGAATACATTATTAGACTATTTATGCATCAGCAAAATAAATGAACTACACCCGTTTCTTAAAAACATAGTAACTGGAAAAAGCAAAGTGCTAAGAGATACATACGGTATATGTACCAATTATTGTGAATTATAAAAACACATGTATGTACTACATATGTTGCCAAACATATATAGTAAAACTTAAAAACACACGGGAATGATGCAACAAATTCAGAATAGTGGTTGTCTATGGAGAAGTAGGAAAGGGGCACAGCTGGGAGCTGGCGCTGGATCCATTACATTTTTTTAAGAGAAATTTGAAGCAATTATGGCAAAATTTAACATCTGTTCAATCTGAGCATTCAGTATATGGATACTGGTTATACTGTCTCTGTACCTACTTTAAGAATTGTTTTGTTTTAAATAATTCACGAGATAATTTTTTAACTTTTAAGTTCAGATAGTAAAAAAAATAATACATAAATAAAATAATAAAGGTAACACAAGAATATGTTTTGAACAGGAGAAAATTTCCCAAAGTCCCTCAGGACATGGGGAAACATTTTTTCAAGTACTTCAATCTTGAATAGTCAAAACGGTTAATATTATTGTAGAAGAATAATTTATTGAAATATCAAATTGTGTTTCTTCTCCCCCGCCCCAGTCACACCCCTCAACTAAAGTAGTAACTACCTCTTGTCAGGCACGCTGGCAGCACAGAAAGCAAAACCAGCCTGGAATCTGCAGTTCCGAGTCCTCGGGTAGAAGCACAAACCTCCTCAGGGTTTACTGGGTGTTCTGGGAATGGGGCAGCAGGAGGAGGAAATCCCTGAGAAGCCACTAGATAAGGAAGACAGAGAGAGGGAGAAATTGTCTCCATGGGCAAACAGGGAAATCTGCAGATGCCAGCAAGGAAGACTGTGGCCACAGGGGTGGCAGAGACAGGGGCAGACAAGGTACAGGAGAATCCGTGCTGAAGGAATGCTCCGTTGTGAGTAACGGGCATTTCCCAGGCAGACACTGGGGACTGATGATCCAGGACAGAAGAGCTTCCCGCGAGCCTCTGCTCTGTTTAAGACCCCAGGACAAGAGAGGCTGAGGGGCAGATTCCAGGTGCCTGAGAAGCACTTGACTGACTCAGGCAGGATGAGCCATCACAGTCAAAATGAGAACAAACTGAGGGTTGATGGGGAGGTGGAGGAGAGGGAAAGTGGGTGATGGGCATTGAGGAGGGCACCTGTTGGGATGAACACTGGGTGTTGTATGGAAACCAATTTGACAATAAATTATATTTAATCTAAAAAAATAAATTTGCTTTAAAGAACATACACAAATGTGGTATTTCTTTCATACCTGACTTTTATGGAAAAAGCCTGTCCTTTTTTATGGAAAAAAAAATCCTCCAATTCTCTGGAGAAGTGCCTAGGCTCAGAGGTTCTGGAGCATGGCAGTATCTCTGGGAGGGGCAATACTATGGCATCCTATATCTTCCCCCTCTTCTTCATAAACTTCTCATCTCCCACCGCAATGTTCCACTTTTCTTACTATGTTCTATTTTCAGCTCCCCAGTACAAGTTTAAAGATCACAAGGTCAGTAGAATAAGTCACTATATGAAAAAAATAAGCAGCTAAGAAATATGACTAAAGAGTTTCCTTTTTAGTTTAAAGGAAACCTAGAAAATACTTTCATTTTTCTGTTTTTCCAGCAATCTTTTTTCAACCACATTTCACAACAGGGAGCGACATCATTCTGCAAAACGCAAACATTCATATTGCCTACCAAACTGTTACTTCATCAGATTTT